>NW_010972775.1:1584028-1654442 GCF_000737465.1 Haliaeetus leucocephalus
GGGGGGCATTTTTCTACCACCCAGGTCTTGTGTCATTTTGCAGACCCACTTCTGATCTGTGAAGACATCAAACATCTCACACACCTTACACAGCCATCCCTGCATCTTCACTGTTAAAATTTCCAGGAGCCAGAGTCCCTTTCCCTCAGCCCTGTAGTACTAGCAATCATAAAGCCTTGGCCTCTGCACTTACAGAATGGCAAATGCTGTAAACTCTATGGCTTTAGCCCATCTATGGTCCATGCTTCAGCAGGGAAGTTGTCACCCTGAGACAACAGGCAGGAGCAGTCACACTTGACCAACCTTTGCTTAAAATGGTGTACCACTTGTAAAGGTAGGCAGGACATTCACAGCTTTACTGGGGAAGAGGCAGTAGTGCAGGTATCCTATCCCATCCCTTCCTTGTTAAATTAATTCCTTTCCCATGCAGGCATTTCTCACTGGACATTGCAGAAATGCTGCTGCCTTCCAAGTTCAGTGTGGCAGTAGTTTAACAGAGCAGCACATTTCCACAACAGAATTGAGAGCAGGGAGAAAAGAAATGCCAAGCTGAAATTCCAAAGGGAATGTGGGGAGACAGAGTAAGAATAGCTGAGCTGGAATTTGATATATCAGGGAACTGGCTGCCAGGGTCTTTAATTGCCATGAATGATCAGGGCCTAAGAGGAACATCTGGGTATCAGGCAGGTTCAAGTTTTAAAAGCCATTCTTCCAGCAACTTACTGCTCAGGAGTGCTGCTTATGAGGAAGCTTGCCAGTATTTTGTAGGAATTAGTCATCCAAAACTACAACATCCAAGATCATTGAGCCTCCATTGCCTGCAGAAACACTTCTGGCTCCCTGGGAAGTCTACACTTACAAGTCACAACCCCGATTCCCATCAGCAGCATGGCTCCCTGTGAGCACAGCCTGCTTTGTGCCAGACTGAGGAGATCGCTGAGTAATGACAGACTGAGGGACAAGAGCTGGAGAAAAACATGGAGTGTTTAAAAAAATATCCTGAGCAATGTGGTCTACTGGGAGAAGAGATCAAGGGCTGCTGAAAGAGAGGCACTTCCATGAAGGGGAAACCTTTCAGAGCAATTACCTTTAGGACACAACCTCTGAGCTCTTTGAGCACCTGTAAAGAGCACTGGATCCTCATGGCACAGTCTATGCAATGACTCTTTGCTTACAGGTCTCAGTATATCTTTAGTTTTTAGGCCTGCTCTACACTCTTTTGTTTTCCACAGAATAAGCAGGCAGGTCAAGAATGTAGCACTTTAAGCCAGACTAGTAGTAGTGGTTCCAAATGTACCATGGACACAAGTTTACTAGCATCATGGTGCCTTATACTGATACAGCTTGTTTCTGTAAGAGCCATACCCCTACACTCAATATACCACTATGCCAGTCCCCGCAGTGGGAGGGTTGTACTACTTCAAATATACTGGAGTGGTTAAAATGGCCCATTAGGGTAGGTAAATGAGGCCTTAAACTGCAGAAAGAAAATCACTCCTTGTTAACCAAATCTCAAAGCAAGCTAAAATGGAGCTACAGATCTGTGCTTGAACATAGTCAAGAGGGATGTTATCTCAGACACATGCCGGGCACTAAGAGCATTTGCAAAAGCGAGTTAAAATTACTTTGAAGCTGTTTCTCAGACTAACTTGTTTTTAACATCCACACTGGCAGTACTATAAGGGTTTCTCTGGGATTAGTGTCTGGACTGCAATGCCTCTGCTCAGATCCACCCTTGAATACTTGGAGACATGTTTCTGGAACTCTTCAAAGGCAGTGTTGGGTTCTGCAGTATCTTACAGAAGCACCTAAAGAAACGGTATGGTGTCTTACAGGATGTTCTGGGTTTGTTGTACGTTTGAGTGCACCTGGTTGAGCCCTTACTGGAGAAGATTAGAAAGAGAGAAGTAAAGACACAGAGAAGTACTGGCAAATTCTTGGCGTACAGTCATAGTCCACAGGCACAATGTTATGCCTGTCTTACACTACTAACATTTCACAGTATTAAGGAGCTGTCTGTAGTGAAAGGGCATATTTCAATCTTGTGAACTCCTACACTTGTCTCAGCAGTGATCTTATCAACAGAGTTGTTACTTGGGGGTTGCTACTGCACACCACTTATGTCAAGCTGCGAAATAAGGCCTCTGAACATCACTGCCCTCCCCTGGACAACACTGTAACTGCTGGGCCGGGAAAACAAACCTTCAGATCCAGTTTAAAGGAAGGGAATAGTGGGATGGAGATGACAGGTCGAACTTCACATCGGACAGAACCTGCCTGTTCTGGGCTTATTTCCAAGGAGAGCTTTGCATGGCCTTCACCTCAAAGAAGATATTTTCTCAGGACTATGAGTGCACCAGTCTTAACTGCCCCAGTCAGCCTTGCCTGCGACTGCCACCCATGCACCCATTGTTCCTGGAGCTCCATTTCAGCGCAGGCCTGAGCACCCAGACCTTGCCTGAGCTAGCTGTACCTGTACCCAGCCCTGGGCCCTGAACATATGCTTTAGCCTTGTTTCCAGCCTTGCCTCTCATCCTGTCTCTTGCTGCTCCTAACCAGACTCCCAGGGTAGGCCCTGGACATGACTGTCACCCTGCCTTCACTGAAATGGTCAATGGACCCTGTTATCACCGCTTCTGCTCTGCCTACCCTGTTTCGGACTGGTAGGACTGTGCCCTAGGTGGCGAGGGCACCCTTGGCTCCTGGCTCATATCCCATTGTGGAGCAGCCCTATTCTTGCTGCTCACTGACAGACTTTATGAAACATGATAATCTACTACACAGCTTCATATGCCTGCTGAGTGAGGGTAGGAGGGATCTGCTGGACCAGAGACTTGGGGGGAGTGAGGAATCACACAGGAGATTGCTCTGTGTTCCACAACACATGCTGCATCTGTTTCTCTTCCTCCTTTCTATCAGCAACACTACAAGAATGTGTTGGGGGGCGGGGAGCGGGGGGTTAAGATCAAAAGGAAAGCTACTCTCCTTCTTTTGGTAGAAGGGAAGACGGAGGACGATTAGTATTTCCTATGCAAGGTTGCTGCATTTGACATGGGGATATTTGCCTTCCCTGCAGGGTTTATCAGTTCAGCACAATACCCAAAGGAGTGAACCACGTGTTTCCAACAGCTTTCAGGTCTCAGCAGAGCTCAGATTTCTCTGATGAGGAGCTGCCAGGCAAGGGTCTTGAGGAGATGCTGCTGCCCGCACACATGCCGCTCTGCAGCTGACTCACTAGCTTTTCTCTTTTTAATAAAGTGCCCTGTAGGGAAGCTAATACTGAAGCCCCTGAGACTGGGGCTAAGCAATTAATACTGAAAACATCCTTCCCTGCCATTTTAGAGCCAGTTCAGAAAGAAGTCAGAGACTCACTCCTTGTACAATTGCTGAAGATGAAACATGGTGCATGTAGAAAACACCAAGATGAATTGGACCCAGGGATTTATCAAGCCCCCGATATGCTTTTGGCAATACCAGACCCTTCACAGAACCCCTGGAAGAGGATCAAACCTTTAGGAAGCAGATGGAAGGTGATGAATCTTCTTTCCCTGCTGTGTCGGAATCAGAGCTGATTTTACGGACTGCCAAGTGACTAGGTGGGAAACTCTGGTGGAAGAGCAGCACCAGCATACTCAAGGAGAAAGCCTCCAAAGCATCTGGCACCTCACTTTCAGCTCCCTTTGGCTGTAAGCAGCTTCAGAAGATTCCTTTTTTTCCTACAGTGGTTCCCTCCCAGCTTTTTGGCTCCTGTGTGTAATCAGGGCAGTCGCGCACCAAGTATATTTATCTCCTCAAAGCTGTGACCAGGTCAGTACAGAATGTCCCAAAATCCAACCTACCAACTCCCTGTCACAGACAGATGCCATCCTGGCCTCCCACCTTCCAACCCTGTCCATCACAACTCTCAAATAGAGCCATTCTGGAAACTATCAAGATCTTGGCACCAAAGTCTGAGAACAGCCCAGACCACCAGTTTCTTGTTGTTTCCTGACTCAGTGGCCTCTCCTATTACCTCACTATAGACTATATGTAAATTGTTGCACTAATCATGCCATCCAGATTCATCACTGGTCCCAATGACACATCTGGAAATCTTCTCAGGAGATTAGAGGACAGAACCTTAATGTGAGAAGAAACTAGCTGATTCCAGAAGAACTAATTATTCTCTTTGTTAAATGTTCTAAACCCAAGCTATTTTGGGGCTGGCAAATTCCTGTACAGCTTCTGGAGTGAAAGCCACCTGAACTATAGGTGGGGCATATAACAGTGTCTCTGGCTCTTCATCCCAGCTTCCTGAGGCTCCATTTCTGAGACAGTCACTGAGATAATAATTTTTTTTTCACTTTTATTAAGTGGAAAAAGTGAAGGTGATTTAGCTGTAGAGGAGAAGCACAAAAAATCACACAAGGCAAGTTTAATTCCCAGCTTCACAGGCTCTCAAGGCTGCAGCATGAGCCCTTGCCTGGTAAAGGTCTGCTCTGGATAGAAGCTTTCTACCCTGCCCCTCCTGGAGACTCTGCTGAGCCCTCCTGCCTGTGGGATGCATCCTTTCCCCCTCTCCTCAGTCTTGCTGCTAAGAAAGGTGCCTAAGCTAAATCTTTTCTTCCTTTGTCCTGTCTCCTGCCACCTTTCAAGACCCTCTCCCTTCACTACAGTTACCTTGATGGTCATTTATAGCCTCTGATCATAGTCTGGCCCAGGTAACTCTTTTTCTAGGTTATATGACTTTAGCTGTGTTTCCCTTCTCATCAGGCTCTGATCCCAATATGTTTGCAGCTCTTTGTTCCACTGGGTTACACAAGTGGTTTTCCAGCTTTACAGCCTGAGTGAAAAGTGTCCAAGAGCCAATGTGCATTAGCTTGTGCCATGCATTTCTGCAACATACTCAGTACAACCCCAGGTCTCAGACTGTTTTAGATACCCACCATTAGAGTATTTACTCATCCTCAGAAGCATCTGGGGAGGGAGAGCTCTCTGAGACTCCCATCTGACTTGCCAACAGAACAGAGTTGGGAACTGAACCCAGGTGTCCCACTTCCAGTCAGTGCTCCAGCCACTGGATTATTCTTCCTCTTACTGCATGTGTCTGCCATTGTTAGTTATTATCTTCTGTGAAGGTTTTCCATGCACCAGTTACCAGTAGACCTGGTTGTTTTGACTCTTCAGGTCACATTGCGGCTTGTGTTGCAGCTCTCATCTGTTGGCCTTTGAGCCAAGTGTGCTACTCACACTTGTAGCTCTGCAACCCTAGCTTTTACCTCTTCCCCCAGGGCTGGATGGGAAAAGTAGACAGAAGTTGTTGCCATCAGACAACAGCCTCCACCTAAATGTTAGGGTAAAGGAAACATGGTTCAAATCTGCTGCTCTGAAGCTGTCCTGCAAGTGCACCATAGCCAAGTCACTTCATTGGATGGGGATGATACCTGTCTGCACCTCTGAGCTCTCCAGGATGAGGAGTTGTATGTCCTTTTGAACTTGAATAGCACAAGCACAATGGGGCCCTGATCTTTCATTGTTCCTGCCACACAAATAATAAAAAGGCAGCATGGGGGAAGATAAGGCAGCTGCTGCATGGGTTGTTCTTCCACTGTAGATAAATAAAGGGTTCTAGTCTCCAGAACTGTCAGTCTGGCACCTTTCAACAGCAGGAAGTGAATTATTATTGCAGAGGGAAGAAATGAATAAATAAACAGACGACTTTTTCATGGATGCTCACTCTTCTCAGGCATGGGCAGCATGTGCCCACAGCTCTGCATGTGGGAGGCATGGGAAGTTGGCAGTTCTTTTATACGTTTTACATTTGTTCTGTTCTGCCCGACTGCCTTATTTTTTTTTTTTTTTTTTTTAAGAAGAAATTGGCTAGGGGAATCTGGAGGTTAAGAGCTGCAATAAGAGGCAATTTTTTAAGCTTTGTCAGTTTTTGCTGCTTAATCAACTGGACATTGTCCCTTTGAATAAAAGATCCTGAATTCTCAGCGAAATGGTTGAAAGGTACCATGAACTCCCCGTGCATTTACCATATGGTATAAATCTCCCTCACATCAAACAGCAGAGTGAGCAGCACAGCTTGGGACATTATTGGGAAGTCTGGCTACTGATCCCATGATGGGAGGCCGAACTGTGCCTTGGCAGAGTCTGTTTCAGCCCCCTCTAATGGGATACTGTGCAGCTCCCCAGGGAGAAGGGTGGGTGATGACACCGACCCTTCAAGTGGATATGCAGCAGAAGGCTTAACAGTTGCCTTGGAACCAGTGATGGAAATTATGGATCAGTCCCGGCTATGGCTCTAGGACCCCCTCTGCCTCCTGTCTTTGGCTCAGAACACCCAGATACCAGCAGAAAACCGTTCCCATTCTTGTTCTTTGCTGTTTCCTGCCAGGAGGGGGAGCCTGGCTCCTGCCTTCTGCTGCAGGCAGCCCGCAGCAGGCTCTGCTGGGGCTGGTTCCGGCTCTGCAGCCCTGAGACTGTCTCGTTGCGGAGACCGCCTCCAAGGAGTCTCCATGCCCACAGTGCCGTGGCTTTACAAGTGCCTCCTGGACAGTGGAGGAAGGCCCTAAAAGGAGGTGGGAGGAAATGGGAAGCTGGGGGATGCCACGTTAGTGCTGGGAGGTCAATGCTGAAATGGTGATGCTGTGACCAAGGGCCTGGGTTTAGGGCCATGAGGGAGCAAGCGGGGCAGGCACTTACCACCATGCGATTGAGGGACACCCAACAATCATCAGGGAAGTCCTGCAGCATAGGCACAAGGAACTGGAGGCAGCCATCCCAGTGACACAGCAGCAACATCATCCCAATCAGGTTCACAATCCGCACCACCGCACTGGCCAGATCGTAGGTCATGTGGAAGATCTGCAGGGGACAACAGGGAGCAGATTAGATGGCAGCTCCCCAAACAACCAACCCAACATAATTAGATGCAGTACCAGGGTCAAGAACCTTGCTAAAGTAACAGAAAAGGCTGCATCAGCTCAGCTCAGGTCAGTCACAGTATGCAGGCAGAACCCGCTGAAAAACAGATTAAAAACCAAAATATAAAATCATAATTGTTGACCCCTCTTGCCCTTTGATTTTGCCTTCTAATTTACATTAAAAGCTCCACAACTCATTCTATAAAATAAATTGGTTGCAAATATTTCTGGAACATCAGCCACTCCTCAGAAATAAACTCTATCATTACATGTTTTTAACTGCAATGCCCTTCTTTGATTTCTGCTGTTGCTGAATATATGCCACACAGTGACCCATGGTGGAAGCTGTCTTTGTACTGGATGTCAGATGCAGTCTCTGCAAGTATCAAACGCAAGAAAGTATGGCCTCAAACTCAGCAGCGACTTCTAGAAGAGGATCTGATTCGACTATTTTCTTGTATTTCTTGTATCCTGCTGCTATATCACTTCCAGTCTTATGTGAAGGTGGGCAAGGAAAAGATAAACATGGCAGAGCTGTATAGCAGTTCTTAGCAAGGAAGCCCAGAAACCTGTCAACAGGCAACAGCAACCACACCTCTGCAGTCCGTTCTCTAATGCAAAGGAAGTCTATGGCTGTGTTGTCCGTAGTGCTAGTCATAAACAGGACACACTGAGAAATCCAGGTGCCCTATTACCAAAGCTGCATATGCAGTCAAGAATTACTTGATGGACACTATTTTTTTCCTATGCGTGGTGTGTTGCAGAGACATTGGGTGTGCTTGGGTCTTTTATGCCCAGCCTTGTGATGACTGTTAGACACACAGGGCATGCCAGAGACTGCTATCCTGAGCTACGTATCCACCCAGGTTTGGTTTTCCCTACCTTACAACATGCCACAGTGAGGAGAGATGGGCTCTGGAGAGCGTGGCTGGCCCTGGGTGGCCCAGCACAGAGCCCACCTTCTGGCCTCTTTTGCCATTAACACAGCTCATGAAGAGAGATCTTCAAACTGTCACTGGGCAATGGTTTGCATCCAGTAAGGACCATACACTTAGTTCTCACAGTGTGCTGGCTTCCAGTTAAAGAAGCCTACTGCATCACCCTGAAAACAGAGACCCTGAACACATCTGGCATCGTCTCCCACATGCTGCTATGTCACCACGGCAATTTGTGACAGAGCCAGGATGGATGGAAGCCTGACAGCCATGCCCACAGCCCTGCCAACGTGTCCTGCCCTAGAGTCTCCTCTGGAGAAATGTTAATCACTGCTCCCCACACATAGTCTGGCTGTTTCTGGTAGAGGAGGAGTGAAATATTTGGACAGCTGTGTGTGAATGAAGCGGAGAAACTCACTGCTGTCAGCTGCTGTAGCTGGGCCTTCTCAGGAGGCCTCCCCATGGTTTGAAGGCACATACAGCCTCCCTGTTTTGCAGCCCAGCCCACAATCTGGTGACACAATGTCCTGGTTGGATTTGATGGAAGGGAACAAAAAGCAGAGGAATGTGAGGAGCAAAGAAGACTACTGTGAATCAGATGATGCTGCATGTCCCAGCTCTATTCCCACATTTCTGCCCTGACCTGTAGGATGGTACGCCCTTCCAGGGTATATTTCAATCATCAGCTCTGTCCTAATGTGGCTACATCAGCTTGAAGCTTCCCACAGAGCTTGTTTACCCCACCCTGCAGCCCCTCTTGCTCTCTCAGTCCTGGACTCCCTAACAGCCCTTCCATAGCCCCTGAACTCTGGCCCACAGCCTCTCAGCTATGTTACCTGCAGAGTCCTCCTCCGCAGCTCTGCTCTTGTACCTCGGCCCTGCCCTGCTGCTCCAGCCCTGCGTGGTCACACTTTCTGTTTTCTGACCTGCCACCACACCTCTCATTACAGTGTGACTCCCAGTGCTGTTGTAAAACCAACCTCCAAGTGAGCCACGCAGAGCAGCACACAGTGACACCTATCCAACCTCACCATTTCCTTAGGGATGTAGAAGGATTAACTGTCAGTTCTTTGGATGTAAAACAAACCTGTAACCACAAATTTCTTATGGGGCAGCAGGCAGTGGGCCCAAAGGCACAGAGACCCCGATACAGGCTTATATAAGACAGCAAAGTAATTTTCAGTTTGCTGAGTTATTAATAAAAACTATGTGACTGAAACTGCCGGGAGAAGCATGCCTAGAGCTTCCTGAGTGCTGAACACCTCCAGAGCACTGCCTGGGCTCCACTGAACCCCAGTGTAGGAAGATGGGCATGCAGGGGGGGTGACCCAGCTGCCTGGGAATCACCTCCAGAGGGGCAGGTGATTACTGAGGGAGATGACTCTCAGGGAAGTACCTGAAGCAGGGGATAGGCCATAGGCATGCTATGTGACTGTATGGCTAAGTCCATATAACTCCTTGCTGCTCTGACAGAGATAGTCCTGCTCCTCCCAACCACCCATGGCAATATGTACCTGCCATCTTTGCCTATACAAGGGATCAGCCTCCTCTGATCCCATAGTGAGTCAGTTCAAGCAGCTAAAAAGGCAGAAAACTTTTGTTATAAAAGAAAGGAATCATGGTTTGTCAGTTTAGCTGCCTAAACTGGCTCATCACTCTGTTGTCAGAGCTAGCTGTTCAATTTGAATGCCTGTTTCCACAGCAGATATTAACACTTCTCTACCTAATCAGGATGCCACGAGGTCACATGCATTGAGAGATGCCAACATGCTCAATCCAGACTGGGAGAGAGCCACAGAAGAATGCTAGAAACCAGAAGGATGAATGATTTGGATAACTGCTTCTAAACTCCATTATTTCCACTGCATCCAAGATGCAGGTGGAGTCCACAGTGTCACTTAGTGTGAGAAAGGCTATTCTAAAGATATTTCTGGGCTGAAAAGAAGAAAATATCCAAAATCCAGCATGAAAGGCTGTTCTAGGAAATCCAACTCTCATTGCTGATTCAATAGGTCAGTATGAAAGCTGAGCACATAATTCATAAAGAATAATTCCTACTGGTTTCATCTTTTCTTTTTTTTTTTTCCCGTTGCAGAAATGATCATTCTCATTTAGATAACCCAAAGCGAATCCAACCTATTTGAGTGACAACCATGGGCTATGATTTTAATGAAGCCAGAGCAGCAATTTGCAGAAGGATCTCTGAATGGATCTTTTGTATCGCCAGGGTCTTACAGTGCTAATGACTTTTCCTCTCCCACCTATGTGTTTTTTTCAAATAGCTCCAGCCTTCCTGTACCCCAGGGAACTCCAGCCAGTGACAGGGAGAAACCCTGTCAGATTTAGGAAGTGCCTTTCTTCCTTTAATATATTAAAAGCAGAGAGTGAAGAGCCTGAGGAAATGGATGGTTTAGGGGAAACGTGAATGGATATGGAGCTTCTTATATGATGATTGGGATCTATTCTAGTCAGCCTTTATTCTTTGGTGCACCTCCGAAAAACAGGAATAAATGAGTGTGTTTGCTTCTGCCATTAGGCCCCACTGCCTCCTCTCATGCACTAACAACTCACACATTTGCTGGCAGCTGAGAATGGCAGGTCTGTGCAGAGTGTGTGTATGACTTGGCTCACAGGTCTTCCTTCACCGCTGGGTCACCACCCATCATGTAAGCCACCTGTAAGCATAGGACCCAGTCTTGAAGCACAAAGGGGAGGAGAGTCCTGCCTCTGTATTAACACTTGGGTGCATCTGCTCTTGTAGTGCATGGATGTTCCCAGTCCAGCACTCAGAGAGGCCAGGAGCTCAGTGGCCATTCAGGATTGCCCTCTAACGCCCAGCACTGACTAGGAGGGAAGGATCACAACTGAGCTGACACAAACTTCTCACACAGTTAGAGACAGCATCTGATTTACACAAGAGTGGATTCAGCTCACCTACTTCGGACCTAGAGATCAAGACTATATCATTAGAGTCATTGGATGGAAACACGCACCCAGAAGGTGACACATCCGGTTTGTGGCACTTTTTTACCTAAGAAGGAGATGCACTGTGTCTCAAGAATTCCTGTTTCTCTTGGCAGCCCATAAAGTAAGCCTAGATAATGAACTCCAACTGTAAATGTCTGAACTGCAGATGAGACAAATCCAATTTCAAATGTCAGTATCAGGAGTTACCAGCTCATGCCCACTCCTTGGGATACATTTGCATTCACATGCAAGAGAAAAATAAGAAACACTCACTGTGCAGCACACAGGAATAACTGTGAAGGGGTTTGAATGAACACCTTTCAGTGAGAAGCAGCTCCTACTGTAAATAGGTGCCTGTGTTGCAGGGAATACTAACTCCAGTAGTGTGCTGGAGAGTGTCTAAGCCAGTGCTGCAGTGCCCTAAAGCAGTCTATATAGCTTGCCAGGGAGAGGTGAGGAAGAAACATTCTAGAATAGCTCATCCACGAGCAGAGGAACATGACTGGTAATTGGACCTTCTCTGGTTTTCATCAACACTCAGGGCTTTCTTGTCCTGTTGTAACACAACCCAGCCTGGGTCCCAGAGCAGCACACCGCCTTCTGCCCCTGGAACTGCTTGTGCTTTCCGGCTTTCTGCTGCCTGTGATTTGGAAAAAGGGAGTGAGGAGGAGGAGAAGGACAAAGCACAGAATTATGCTTAGAAGCACCTCTTTCCAAGGGTATTCTCTGATAGAGCTAATATCCCTGTTTCTTGATTGTCCAAAACAAGCTGTGGCTTCGGAATCCCTGCTACAAAGTCGGCTCTGTCCTTCTAACCAAAGGACACCTTGCAACGCTTTCTGAAAGGACAGCTCGGGAAAGTGGGAGGATCAAAACTTTCCTCAACAAAGTCATCTCTGGTTATACAAGAGCTCCATCCTGGAAATCCTGCTTATACAGAACAAGCTATCAGGATCCTATCAGTATGAATCTGAAATCTTGTCAGCCTCAAATAACTCTGTACAGTACTCCTCAATTGGCTCTGTACTGCAGCAAGATTCCTCTAACCTGTTCACTTGAGCTGGAAGAAATCAAGGACACCTTGGAGAAGTGGGGGCTTGGCTCTGGCAGTGAAACAAGGACTTTGACTGAAATCAAAGTTGTATGCTTAATTAGACGTGTCGGTTTATGTTGGCAAACAGCTCGGTGTGGCTATCCAAACGAACAGGTCACCAGAATTTCTCAGATCCTTGACAGCAATGTTGTGTTAGTGCGTCTGTCTGTCTAGGGCCATGGAGGCTCGACTACTCCGAGAGACTGAGAGCCCACCGAGAGGACGCTGCGGGGAGTGCTGTGCAGGGCAGCAGCTCGGTCCAGGCACACTCTGCACCAGCCCTGCCAGGCCCAGGCCAGCTGCAGCAAAGCCTCCATCTCTGCGCTCAGCATCCCAGCACGTCAGGCTCTGCAGGCTGGGGTGCGACTGCACATCCCTGCTGGCTCTGAGTGTACTGGAGGTGCTATGCTTGAAACAAATGGGTTTTCCTGAGGGTCTGGGGACTGCGACGCAGAGGCATACTAATGATTCTGCTTGGAGCCTGCATGGCTGAGCCGGAGCTAAACACCCTGCCAGAAAGAGCTAACAGCATCCATGCTCGCTCAGCTGAACACTGGCTCTACACAGAACCGACTTCCATCCACAGGGTTTATGAACAGATTCTGCACTACAGGAAAGCAGTGAAACTGCTTGTTGCCTTTCACTACCTCTACCAGCAACACAGCAGTATTTCTGTAGCACTGCATCCAAACTAAGAAAGCCTGCTGGTCCTAAGCCAGTGCTGGTGTCTCTATCCACACTATGGTTAATATACAACTGTGATAAATCCCCTGTGGATAATCAAGTAGCTGTGACACTGCTCCAGCTTAATAGAAAGCAAAGAATTTACTCTTAATTTATGGCTTAAAAAACCCAAAGAACTTAAAAGGAAATACAAATCTCAAAAGAGAATCAAAACAGTATCATATGTCTTTCTGAGTGCTCGAGGGTCAGAGTTAAGTTTGTTCTGCTGTGAGGAAATACGTGCTTACTTACATTTAAGAAGAGTATTTGTGGACTATGGGGAAGAAAGTTGACATGTCTTCCACTCTTCCTTTCTTTACTTGGCTTTTGTAGATAACAGAGGTAAAGATACATTTTCCTCACAGAGGCATTAGCTGCCTTTTCAAACCTAAGTGTTAATCTCTCAATATACTAGGGATAGGTGGTTGCTGTGGAGAGCTTTTCTGAGCCTAAAATACTATTAGACAGATTACTGTAGCGTTGTTGTACTAAGTCCCTGCATCATCAGCTACAGTGTCTCTCCACATCACCTATCTAATCACTGACTGGACCTCATCCTGTTTAGTTACAAAAACTGACTGGACAACAGTTTAAGCACTTACTCATTCTGGCCAACATGCAAATTAAAGGCAGCTCATTGAAAAACCAGTGGTTTTGCTCATTGAGGGATCACTACCACAAATCAGTGCCAATTCTTGTGTCAAGGGGCAAAACATCACTTTCTCCACACTCAGCAAGAGTCTTGACTAACACAACCCAGGTAAGAGGGGAAGGGTTTGGGAGCCTTGATGTGCAGATCCATCCTGGGGTGCTGGAGAGAGGGGAGAGACAAACAACATGCAGAATTCACAGTATAGGCTTCCCCTAGAATGAAAAATCCTTTCCAGGCACACACAGCATTATGCACATCAGAGCACCAAAGCATGGAAACCATGAGCATACACAAGGTGCACACAGAGCCCAAACCCCTGAGCAACTCAGACACTGTAAGGACACACAAGAAATCAGGGTTGAGAGAGAAAGGGCAGCTCCCCAAGAAATTCAGACTGTTGAGTAAACGCACACCCTTGGGAAACACAATGTTTCGGCAAAGCGACACAAAAGATCTCAGCTGCTGTTTTCCCTCTCCTGATGCTGCTATGGGAAGTGCATCATCAACCCCTTTACTTGCTCCTTCCTCACCCTCCCCAACTTTCTATTTATTCTTCCAGTGATGTCATGTTTAAGCTGTGTCAAAACATAAACTAATTTTACTCCAAAAGATTTGCTGTCTTGAGTAACTCACCAGGCCACACATTTGGTTCTTACATAAGAATGGACAAAATGCTGTTCTTGCCACTAAAATATACAAAGATAAAACCTCCAAATTTCTGAGGCAACTGTTGCTTGGGCTGGCCTGCTGAAAAGGGCCTTAGTTAAGGAAGAAAAATTATGTAAAGGAACGCAGTTGTGCTTATTTACAACTTCACAGTGTACTGGGAAGCAGGACTCCCTTATGAAGGATCAGCCTTGGGTCAGACAGTTTTGGCTGTGCTAATCACAATGTGTTTGGAAGAACGGCGCAATTGTATGGGAGGGAGGGAGGGAGCTTTGGGATCCAGATTGTATTGGGACAACGCTGAAAGCACCAGCGAGCACACAGCAGATGGACTGGAGATGGGAAATCATCTGTGGTGCACAGATACATCTGCAAGCAGTGTGCAGATTCAGGGATGCACTCGACAGTTTGAGATGGTGTGGGATTTGGTTTTGCCTGCTTTTTGCTGTGCCAGCAAGGAAAACTATAGCCAGAAGATCAAGTTTTAGATGAAGGCAAGAGTTTGGGGTTGATTCTCTTTTTATGCTTGCTTTGCACCAAATGACATAATCAATGTCAGCAGAGTTGCTGATGCTGCCTTGAGTCAGTGCGACAGGAGAATCAGGTCCGTGATTCATTAGGTTTAACGCTCACAGGGGAAGGTATTGTGGAGTGTGCTTGTCTCAGGGCTGCCTGGAACAGTGAGTTTGAGGGAAGTGCACTGAGTGCCAGGTGTTAAGAGAGATACCCAAGTAGATTTTACACTTAAAATATAATAATCCTTTGTGCTGCTGTGGCAGTTTTCATCTGAAGGTCTCAAAGGGCTCAGCTGACGTTAATCTGGTATGCTTCAATATCTCCAGTGAATGTGTAATCTCCATTATTGTAGATGGGCAAAATGAGGCAAGGCACATAAAATGGAAAAGCCACTTGCCAGAGGCTGCACAGGAAGCTGAGAGCAAAGTTTTGAGCCAAATTTAGGGATGCCAGCTTTGATCTCATGCTCTAACCACTGCCCACGTACTGTGGCTACTAACTAAAGCCCAAGGAGGTACCCTTCACGTTCAGCAACAGCCACTTCAGCACCAAGAAAAGCCAGTGTGTATGTGCATGCAGGGCAGGGAGAAGTGATCTTGCAGCAGCCTGGTGATGTTAAAAGCTCTGTAAGAACATGACTTCATGTAAGCCTGCAAGCCTCTAGCTCCTCCCGAGATGATTTAACTCTTCCCAGGCAGCTTGCTTCTGGCTAATGGAAGTTCTTCTCCAGGTAGGAGCTGAGGGGCCATAGACAGAGAACAGCAGAAAGCCCATGCAAAAAATGAAAGGGAAAAAAAAAGCATTTTCTTGCCTTCTCCCTCAGAGACTTGTGTCAACTGGAAAATATTTACAGCAGAGAAAGGTGAAATAGCAGGACTAATTAGCACTGAGAAAGCTGGCATAAATGGCAGATGTATATAAACCCCAAAGATCCTGCCACTACCATGTGTTTTGCCTCTCGCACTCTCAGAGTTGAGGTTGTCATGACAACAGCCCCCCTTCCCCTCCCCATGCCACCATTCCCAGCCTAGACTTTAATCTTCATCATTTTAAGAACTTTTGTCACCACGGCAACATGACACAGACTTTTAAAAATATTTTCTAGCATAACTCAAACGACTGTCTTTCCTGCGTAGTTTTCTTTAAACCTCTATGAAAAAACATTTAGGGTTGGATTCTGCCTCCACTGAACTGAGCTGTAAGCCTCCCATGGGTGCTAGCTAGCAGGGATGGGAGCTGGCCAGTGCCTGGCATTTTCACCTCCCAGAGGGAACGTGTCCCAGAGCAGCAATGCAAGGACTGGGGCCAGGGCTTTTTCAAGAACCTCTATGACTTTGGAGGAAGCACCCCTTTGCTTTTCAATGGGGCTTATGTTCTCATACATCTACAGCTCAGATTTTCAACTTTATCTCTTCATATAGTTAAATGCCTTTGGAAAAAGAAAAAATAAAATCAAGCTCCCAGAGCTGTAAGTAGGTTAGGTGTCTTATTCTCAGTGGGAATGAGCTATCTTACCTGCCTAGGCATTTTTTTTTAATCCCTCATGGCTCTTATCTGCATCTTTGGGAATTATAGTTCTTCCAAGAGGCTAGCAATGAATCACTTCTGGAAATAGGTCACAGACTTTTTTGGAAGTTTAAGAATGACCACAGTCATCAGGCAAAAGGTCTGTCTAGCTCAGTAGCTATACATAGATACGCCTAGAGAAAGAAATACCCAGGAGGCTGAGGGGAAAGGAAGCAAAACTACCTGAGAAGGAGACAAGAAACACAACTGGTTTGAAACTGGGGCCTCAAGGCCTGGAAATGGCATCAAGAAGGAGCACTAAGTGGTCTGAGAAGCTGGTCCACATGGCTCTGTGCTGGACTGGCACTCAGTGAAGGTATTCATAGCTGGAAAAAGCAGCTGAGCAGCAAGATGAGGTAATCGATGGATGACTCAGATGATGTAGGTGAGTCCAGGCTGCAGACTATGTCAGAAGGACCTCATTTGCGGTCTGATCAAAAATTCACTGAGCTATGTGGGAAAACACCCCCTGAATGCAATGAGCTACCAGGCACAAAGTCAATTAAAACAGTTAGCATGGTCAAGTAATGAGACAAAGTATTAACAGCAATATTGATCAGGTTATGCTATTACCTAGGTCAGTGACACCCTTTCCCTTTGAGCATGGATCTGTTTTCAGCTAGGAAGTTAAAAATTTTTATAAACAGGTGTCCTGAGGAAGGGGATCCCAAACTTCTTTCCTCCCAGCAGCAACATCAGGTCTCAAAGCTGGGCCATGTCACGTACTGTTTTGCTGTTTGCCTTCCACTACGTGAGAACTTTACCATGGTTTGGGGACCCCTGATTAACAGGTAGGAGTTAAAAAACAGTAAATATAGAACACCTTCTGGGACAGTTTGGTCCAGGGAGGAAATGGTGACAGGCAGTCAAGACAGAAGTATCCCAGAAAGACATCAGTATCATGGGATAGGCTTAGTGCTCTTATCTATCCTCTCTTACCCAAACACAAGAGGAGTTTTTATCAAAGTGAAGGATCAGCTGATGAGAGGAAATGCTCTTTTTTCCAAACAGTGTGCAGCTTAGCTTGCAGAATACATTGTCGCAGGAATCCTCCAGGCCAGGAACTTGGCAGGATATTAAAGACATGTCTAAATAAATAAATGGCTGACTAATAATAACTTTAAAAAATTGGTTTACATTCTTCCTTTTCACTGCTTAAAAAAACCCTGAGGAATAAATTTACCTGTGAGCAGATTATTTTACAGCTGTTGATTTGGAATTCATCACGTGCTCCCTCTGAAGCATTTGATCACTATTAAGAGCAGGAGAGTGGACTAAATGAATGTCTGGTCCGTCACAGTTTACACATATGAAAGAGCCTGACCCAGAGAACTAGGGACTGCCAGCTCTATTTGTATCCATAAACACACAACCAGAACACAGGAGAAAGAAAATCAGATCAAGAGAACAGATCCTTCAAATGAGAGAGAAAATTGTCTTCTCAAAATTCAGATGCCCATAAAATAGCCATAGTTCACATTCTAGAGAACGCTGTCACAAAAGAAATTGGCAGTGACCTTTGTCTTCATATTTCTTTCAGTCACACTTGAATTTTTTAGTTTAAGGTTCAGAACAGATTTTAAAAACTCCAAGACTGTCACTTAATGTGCTTACCGATTCATATGATTACCACCTGTGATATAATACAAACTCATGAGGTCCTGCCCAGTAAATGCAAACTTGCTGAAGAACTACAGAACTCATGCAGTTTACTCTTGATCAATTAGTATTTCTTTAATGCATCTTGCATTTCAATCAAGAGAGTAAAGCACATGCATATTAACCCACTATTAAGCCCTATTCGGATGTCTGTAAGAGCACACTCAGAGACGCTGAGCCAAAAAATGCACGCCCCAAAACGGAATGTGCATGCGCCTGTTTGTCTCCAAAACACTTCTCTCTGCCTAATCAAGGCAACATCTGCACACACAGGTGAGGCCTCCACCTCATCCTAGAATGGGGTCGAGCAGTTGGAAGCAGAAGAGTTTATAGGCTCTTTCCCTACAGAAATCTGGCCCACGGCTCCACAGCTAAACCTCCATATCAGGGACCCTATAGAAGCAGTGCAGAGATCAGGGCAGCAGCCAAAATGAGTCCTACGGGCTCTTTAAAAGAACTGCAGCTACACATATTTTCACACTGATCTCTTCTCGGCTCTGCGGCTAACATTTGTTTAAAGGATCAGGCTTTCCGTCGACTGAAGTGATGGCAAGTTTTTTCTTCCTGTTTTTAAACAGAGCCGATAATCTAAATATCTACATGCTGCATCTGCCCACTGAGGTGGTGTGTTACGTTTGATTATATTTATGTACAAAAGCATAACCTATTGCTGCTTATAGCACAGTTCAGCCTGCCAGGATGGTTCATTCTGCAGGGAGATTGAGTACTTTCACCTAACTCAATCCTCTAGTTTAATTCTATTACAACCACAGCAATCAAGCACAACTCCCACCCTTGACTTTTTTTATGCTGTTGGTGATTGTAACATCCATGAAAGGAAGCAGCCTGGCAGGCCTGGAGACTTGAATGGTTTCGTGCGCCATGAGGCAGAGAGTTTGCACAAAGGTAATGAAAGCCCCACGACCTGCAAACTCAGTGACACTGTATTTTAACGGAGACCGAAGTTCACAGATTGAGGGTGCTCAGCACAGCGGCCTGATTTTCAGAGGGGCTGAGCATTTGCCTGCAAAGTCTCCGTTGATCCACTTTGGGCACTCTTTCTTTTTCTTGCTAGTTAGCTTTCAGAAATGGCAGATGAAACGACTGGTGCACTTTGCACCACAGTGATAAAAATTTTTGACTGCTGCCCTGGACAAATTCAGGAGAGAGGTGCGCCAGGCTGCTGGGTAGGGCTGCTGTTTGATTCCTAGTAGCACAAACTTAAATTGCTTTGTTAGTTTTGTTTTTTTTCCTAAATTGCTTTGACAAAGACTGCTCTGAACATTTCCAACAAGGTTCTGAATCATCTTTTGGGGGACCTCAACAGTCTGCCGGCAGAGTGCCAAAAGATTTCATTGCACAGACTGATGCAAATTTATTTGCATACAGTGTGTCACACACGTCGCATCTGGCCCAAGACAAGTAATGGAGACAAATGCCCTCCTACTCTTTTAGAGTAATAATAGCAATATAACCTTTTCAATATTGCAACATGCACCTTAGAGAAGACATCTCTTAAAAGAAAAGCGCAGTGAAAATAACTCCCTGAGTAACATACCTCAGAAAACCTGTACCCTCCCATAACCTTCATAGAGGAGACACAGAGAAATTAGAGGAAGAGGAGCTGCTGGAGGATAATACAGCCATTACCCTCACATGCACACAGGCCGCACTGATCCCAGGAGAGCAAAGGGGGGAAAGTGGCTGGGTGCATTTTTTATTTGCTTTAAGAATCTGGGGCAGGGAAAACTGTTTTTTAACCAACAAGTAGTGTAGATTATATCTGTGAAAGTATGATAGATTAATTCCTGCTGTGGTTGTATATAGGTACTTTGGCTGATTATAGAAAAATGAACTAAGTCAGAACAAAGATGTTTAAAAGCAGTATTTAAACTCTACCTAAAATATTCTTAAACCTCCATTAATAGATGCTGGGCAGGAACATAGTCCCTAAAGGCTGCCATTTTAATTAGAAATCCAACAGGAAATGCTGCCTGATGACAGGTTATCAAGGCAAAAATCCCCAGAGCTGCAGCCCGGGAGAAGGAGACTTGCACAGCTCTTTTAGGGGTATATCATAATAATATTATAATAATCATAGTAATAGTAATAATAATAGTTTGACAAGGATGTTGTATGTTCCAGCAAAATACAAGGGTGTTATAAAAAAGTGCTGCTGTCCTGCCTGTTTCCAACTGTGCCTCAGAGGTTGAGGCCTGGAGGCATGTCAAGCTGATAATATAAAGGGGAGTCCCCCTTCTTATTCACAGTATAGGCCTTTTCTGCCCTTGAAACGAATCTTCACACTTTGACATCCTTTCTTTGCAGCAAACCTATACCAACCAACCATCCAAAAAGCAAAAGCTATTTGTAAATGCTTTTAAAAGGCCACACCCTTCCACAAACAGGTTTTAATCCTTTTCCCCTGAAAAGGAAGAGGCATTCTATACTAGATCCCTGTCTGTCAGTGCTGGAATGGACTCAGACACCACCACAGCATAGCGAGATGCTTGCACAAATGTTAACAAAGTCCTAATGAAACCTTTTCTTTTCGTTGCATCATGTGATCAGAAAGTATTTTATTGGTATTTCTCTCCAAAAAGCACATTGCATGATAGAATTACTTAAACAAAACTACTTGCTTTGACCCAATTTTTGCTATTTTCCTTCTGAAATGGCTTTGCTGCTACATCTATTCAACTTTTCCTTTTAAACCTGATGGGAATGGGACCCACCACTCTCTCCTGATTAATTCCTCTCCTGGCCTGTGAGCCTGACTTCCTTCACACTGGTGCACACAAAGAATAATTTCACCCACTTCAGTTGAAACTGCAACTGAACAAGGTCAAACCACCTCAGATGTGGAGCCCAACTGCTCCAGAAAGCTCTCTTTGGCAGCAACCAAGATCAGTTCATTCAGAACAAGGCATAAGAAACCTCACATCAGGCAGAGGGATGATAACCCACCTCCTTGGAAGATTTCACCTGAATGTGTAATAGTGAAAGACTGATTTAAACTTGGAAGCCAGAGTGTTTTTTAACCTTCCAAGCTCTTGTCTACCTTATAACTCTGGATATACTTATAGCTCACATAAACATCCAAACTGCCCTTGAATTGTGTTGTCTGTGGAAGAAGGTCCAATGTCTGAATACATGCTGCCTGAAAGAGTATTTCCTTGAATGCATTTGGAATTTGCTGCCTTTTCAATTTCATTGACTGCTCTATATCTTTGCAGAATACAGCATGAAAAATATATATGGTCCTCATCTTTTTCTAGCTCACTTATTACTTTACAGGCTTTTTCTTTTAATCTCTTCCCCTTAAGGGAAAGAATTTCAAACTTTTCATTTATTCCAGGTTGTTCTCAATCATTCTCATCAGTTTTCTCTCAATTCACTTTACTCCTACAGTGTAGAAGTAGCCCAAGTAACTAAAATTGGGATACTTTTATACTCAGTTATCCTACGGTGGACATTTATATTATCTTTTAGTGCTTGTCTCCACCCTGTGCTCCCCCAATCCCAGTTCTGCTTTTTTATCCCCTCCAGCAGAGAACCAGACAGTAAGAAGCTATACAGAAGAAGCTTCTATAAAGAAGCTATATTATGAAACAGAAATGGAGCTGCTTTAAGTGTTCATATTTACTCTGCTTGGTTTCTTGTTCAGTTTTAAAAGAAATTGAGTCCTTTGGAAATTCACTTCATAACCTGCTCACTCAACCCCTCCTGCCTTGCCCCGTACAGTCTGGATCATTCTTCAGCTTCTACTGCCTTGTCTGATTTAATGACACCTCATTGCTGTGAAAGCCCCCGTCCAGCAGTAGGAAAATTTGCCCCCATCAGTGTAAGAAGAAATGGGCAGAAGAAATGATGGTAGCAGCGCTGAAAAATTATCAGGGGAAATGAAGTACCTAAAAATGACAGCATTGATCATTCTTTACAATCCCCTAGCAGCTCACTGCATGCTGCCGCAGCAGAGCCTCCCTTGTCAATACCTCTGAATATTTATTCAGAGAAATTAAGTCCGGGGTAGAATCTGCTTTACCTCTGTGACTGATCTACACTGGCTATGTCTACAAAGGCTACAGACTATGTACACAGAGGCTATATGTATACTGGAAAGCAAGAATGGACTCCAAGCAAGCAATAGATATGTGGAGCCAGCCTTGTGGCACACACTCTTCCATCTCTAGCAGTGGCTGTAGCTGTAGCACCGGTTCAAAGGATCAACAGTGATTTTAGGAGGGCTGCGTATCTCAGGATATCTGCTCCTGGATGGTGTTCAGCCTTAGTCATGCTTGATCTGTCCAGACCACATGAATGAGAGCTGTGGAAAAGGGCAGAAAATACTCAGGCCCTCCACCTTGGAAGAAGCAAGGCTATGGTATAGTCCATGTCTGGATATGTGCTTGTACAGATGCAGTGCAGATACTAGACAATCCAGGACTCAAGTGGTTCAGATTCTCACTGAAGTGACAGCAGGAGTCAAGAAAGACTGACATTGCTGTTTCTCCCCCCCAAAAGAGTAATAATAGAGTGGTAAAACTGCAACACAGGACTAGATTTCTGCCCTAGAGAGCAAGCCATGCTGTAAGAAGGGATGGAGAAGGGACCAGTGCAGTGCTTCAGTGGTTTGCTTTTACTATAATGAGCATCTTTTCCATGAACACGTCTAACCTAAGGCAGAATTATTATTAAGTGTCAGCAGCGATTATAAATGAAGCTGGATCCCTGACCCCGTAAAGCTTTGGCAGAGCAAGAAATGTGAATCAGGACACAAGCATGTCAGGCAGAGGACATAGATACCAAGAGCAGATGCAACATATGGGATCAGGCAAGGAGAACCAGCAGGGACATTATTCCTAGACAACATTGAAGTACTCATTTCAGAAAGCTTTAGCACTAGGACTAAATGATTATCTGTTTTAAATAATACTATTAGTTTCTTTCTTTGTGTTTATGGTGCTTTCCCCTCCACAAAGTGAATAGGGAGTTAAGTTGCAGACAAGGAGTTATGCTAGAGCAACATGGGGTAAGAAACAGGCTGTTTTGAAACCCAACTTCAGGCAAACTTGACTCCTTCTCATACTGCTGTCATCTCAGCAGCCTGAGAAGGGGTGGTAGGATGCCTCAAACAGACAAGGTTAAACTGAACATGGGATGAAGCAAATGCAGGGCACCAAACTTGACCTCTTCAGATTTCAAAGCCTGAATGGGAAAACTCAGATATAAGCCTGCTCCATCAGTTTCGGGTTTAGCATGAATTCAGAACCATGGGATCTGATTTCCCAGTTCTGTGTCTGATACAGCTGAAATCTCACAAAATGGAAGATTTTTCCTCCTTTCACTAAACTTACAAAGAATATCTGTTGGGTTCACAGCATCATCATATTTCAGAATTTTGTGCACATGGTGGGCAGCTAGTGAGACAGACATGGGAATTGCACTGAAGCTTCTCTTCGTCATCACCTGCAAACTGGTGACCTCCTCAAGAGAATTTGCTCTGAAGCACGCAGATGGGTGTGGGCACTCTGAAGAGCAGTAAACAAAAGAATCTGAGGGATCAAATATTTCACAGCCTCCAACGGGAAAAGAGTCAGGAACAGATGTCTGATATCCCAGTTATTAATTTGGATCTCCCTAAAATCCCAGGCACCTCAGTCTCTGGAAGGATTAGACTGGTGTCCAAATTTTTAACAAGTGATTGCTATTTGAATCTGAGCTACGTAACTCTCCCTACCATAGAGACAAGAAATTATGTGAACATCAGGATTTCATTACAGATCCCATCTCTCATCTGTAGACTAAATATCATGGAGGATGCAAACACTTTTGACAAGACTAATGAGAAACAACTTGGCAATTGTCTCTTCTTCAGATCTACTGGGTGTCAAGAGGGAGGTGAGGAGGAAAGTGTTGAGGATCATTATGGATGAGGTGAGGGGCATAGTGTAGAATGTATTGGGATGCAATTAGAGAAAACCCTAAACTGAACATCAAGCAAAAATACTGATTGTAAGGGTCTTTTAGCAGCATGCTAAAGAAAAGGTAGGAAGCCATATAATTTAGGGCATCAGAAATGGATATGGAGTACAGCAGGCTTCTGTGAGCAGCTACGATTGCACCCAGATCTGCCCAAGCCAGCATATCTTCACTATGATTCAGTACAACCAAGGTGACCTGGCAAACCCTTATCATTGCAAAAGGCATAAAGGGAAGACCAGCAGTGACAGCCATGGACAGGACAGGCCAGCCACAAAGACAAGCATCTGGCCAGTATGTCCTGTCACCCTCCAGCAAGCCAGCTGGGCTTTGCTAAGTTGTCAGCCCCATACACACAAATATACACATGTACACAAGATGAAAGGATGTCTCCACCATAACTGATGACCACAGATGACCTCCAGCTGCCACCGCTCCAGGAATCAAGAAGATCTCTCCCTGGTAAGCCTGTGAACTGGCTGACATTGCTCTCCCATAATTACCAGCTGCAGGGAGCTTAGCCCTTCGCACCTGGCTTCGAGTCTCTCCAGCAGTAAGCAGAAAAGCGCACAGCTTGCTATTCTGCTCCCAGGAGGCTGCGGACCAAGGACTCGGAGCACTCCGCTGCCCTTGCAGTCAAGCCTCCCAGCCAGCCACCTGGTCTGCCACAGTTTCCTAGGCTTTCAACACAGTTACGCACTAACCCCCCTCGCATGGTTATGTCCCAGGCTTGTTTCCCCAGTGTCACCCCAGCTTGCTCCTGGCCCTTTCTCCTACCACTTTTCTGATGCCAGTGCTGGCATCTGGAGTTGGCAGCTACCTCCCATCCATCAGCCAGCTGTCAATTAAGCTGGCGCATTGGTGCAACCTTCCCACCTTCCCGGCTCCAAAAAGCAACCCACAATGCACTGAGCTGCGATCCTCAGAGGCAAGGAGCTGCTTGTTAGCTGTCACACAGGGTAAGCTCTGGACCATCTGCAAACAAATGATGGGAGCAAGAAGCCACGGTATGGGGTGCTGATGCCCAGCCCTCACGCTGAGGAAATACCTTGTCTGGAACAAAATATGCTCCGTCCCTTT
Source organism: Haliaeetus leucocephalus (assembly GCF_000737465.1). NCBI lineage: Eukaryota > Metazoa > Chordata > Aves > Accipitriformes > Accipitridae > Haliaeetus > Haliaeetus leucocephalus. Next base: position 1,608,776 of record NW_010972775.1, read on the forward strand.
TAGCTTGGTCTTTCCACTTCAATCACTGTGGAAATATCCTCTCCCTCCTCTTCTATTTGAAAGATCTCTCCAAAGAATAGTTTCTTCATACTTCCAAAACAGTACAGGAAGTTTTGGGATGGTGTCCTACAGCTCACGTCTCCCCCAGGAAGGAGGGAACACATGCAGGCAACTTTTCCTCCAAATGACCAGAAAAATTGCTAGCTAATCAAAACAAGCACTGTGAGGCACTTCACTCAAAGGGCTGATTGTAGCACTGGCTCTTCTCCCTTCCCTCACCCCATTAGTTGATCAGGGTCAAATGCAGGGCTCTAAGACTGCCTCCCCTCTGTCTGCTGCTGCTGGCCAGAGGCTGCAGAGGTAGGAAGGAAAGGTTGAAATGAGCAGCACATCCTGCAGCCAGCAATTGCTCAGGCTGGGGCAACATTTACCAGGCAAGGAAATGGCAGAGCAGTCCAACGCTTTCACCCTCAGGAGCTTGCTGCACTGCACTTGTAGCCCACAGTAGCAGGTTTGCTTGAATACAAAGAGCAGGGAAGATGAAGCTGTACAAGCCTCCGCAGGGGCTATGCAAATCTCGCCAAGGCCCATGGGTATTCAGTGGGGGTATGATCCTGCTCTGACATGTAAGCTCCTCCCTCCATGGTGCTATTGATATCCAGACTAGAGCAAAGTCAACAGAGATACATATGCATTTTTCTGCAATGCTGGTGAATCTTTAAAAGGAGGAGGGATGCCTCTCCCATGACAGTGCATGGCTGGTTTAGCGGATGCACTGCTGCAGACAAGCTGGCAGGCAGGTCCAGAGAGCTTCCTCCTTTCAGGGGAAGATGGAAAGCTGCTGCCAGCTGCTGCAGGTCCCCAGTCAGTACTCTGTGCAGCACATCAACATCTGAAGGCTGCAGATAAGGGGAGAGTGCTTTGCGATAAGGTTCCTTTTAAAGGAACCATCTCCTGTAGGAGCTTGCAGCATGCTGTGTCTCAGGAAAGGGGGAGGGAGGGAGAGGGTAAAGGCCAGAGGAACTTGTTCCAGCCTGGCTCCAGACCTAATCGTCTGCATTCCCAGCACTCACAGCGAGCCAGGATGGCAACTGAAGGGTTTTTTCCATCTTCCTAAAGTGGCCTGTGTTCTTCCTTCCCTGCCAGCTCCTAAAATGACCTTGAAGAGGGCAAGGAGAGGGGTAAAAAATCTGTATACGAGAAGCATCATCACGATGTGCTTGTATCTCATCTCCAGCAATGTTATTGCCATGGGTCATGAGAGAAGCTCCAGGAAGGGTTCCTCAAGTTCCCCTGAAGCATAGCTGCACTCTACCCACATGCACTCATGGGATGCGCTGTTTAAGGCAGCAAAGCAGGCCAGAGCTGCAATCTCCTCACTGCTACATGCTCACCCCTCTTCCTCACAGTCGATATAAGAGAGATCTCTCCTTTTGCTTTCCATGCTGGAGAAGCCAATCTCTTCCTCCTGGCAACAGCAAAGCCCAGATCTCCGCTCTCTGGCCCACTTGTTCTCTGTGGGCCAAAGCATAGTCAGATCCTGGCTAAGCATGGCAATCTACTGCATTGGAAAGCAATCAATCCCCTTCACAGTATACAAGACAATGCTGCAAGATGAACATCTCAAAAAAAGTGACAAGGTATTGCTGCTTGACACATTTAAAACTTATCTGACAACAGCCCTTGAAGATCACAGACAATTCTGTGCCAGGACAAACTAGATGATGCAGCAGGCCTTCCCCATCTCTCATTTCTACTGTCTCATTTCACAGAAGTCCTCTTCATTCTGCTTTCCTCCCACACTGCCGGCCTTCTTCCGTATTTCTTTCACATTCCAGAGTTGGACTGGGTCTGCCTTACACTCAAGACAAAATATAAACATGTCTTTCAAGTCTGGAGGGAAGAGAGCTAAAGGGAAAAGTTCTTATCTGCCCTTCCTCATACCTGCAAGCTTGAGGTGATTTATCAACTGAAAAAGGCAGTTGATAGGATGTCTGTGCATCCTGGCAGAGAACAGACCTTTGAAGAACTGCTCAGAGTGCAGAGGAGCAAGGCTCACCCACAAGACAGGCCTGTGGGGAGGGGGAAGAGCCTGCTGGAGAAGGCACAACCAGCCTGAATCACACATATTTTTGTCTTTTCTCTACCTGTATGCAAATGACAGCCCTTTTTATCCTTTCTATGCACGAAAGAGTAATATGGAAATAGAGAGGAAGGTGATCACAGCACAAGCTCCCCATGACTCATTAGTGGCTCCACTTTGCATCTCCCATGGATGCTCTAGCACAAGGCAGGGACGGAGATATAGGGAGATACAGGGGGAGTGAAGAAGTGCTGGGCTCATGTAATACCCAAAGTTCATCAGTGCATTACAACACATTTAGACAAACCCACCAGAAGAATATACCCCTCCAACTGCGGGGGATATTGCCAGCTACCAGGGAGCCCCTGGGAGGTGTGCAGTTGGCTAGCCTTTCTCTGGATGGTCTCTTCAGATATTCCTGTGGCACATAAGGGCAGGTAAGGGTCATGGTAAGGCTCTACCAGCCAAGCCATTTGTCAGGGCTGCTCCAGAGCTTTTCTTACCTCTGTGATGTGCTGTAACAACTTGCCAGTGTAGCAGAGGCACAGTTCCCCTGACCAAGCACTTACGTTTTTCAGGGAAGATTTAGAAGTGAGGTGAATTTAGGGGGATGTTGCATCCTTCTAGCACTGAAAAGGAGGAGCTTTCTCAGTGACATAGTCATGTTGACACGTCTCATCTCCCCTAGGTACACCCTGCTACTTGCAGAAACCAATTAGAGCTGGGCCCAGTAGATAGGACTAGTTTTGGGTGGAGGTGATGAGAGGATAACTGAAAGTTATTTATCTGTTCAGTACCTTTCATTGGTGATCACTGCTGGGCCCTGACAGAAGACTCTGGACTTTGGCTGCACCAAGTTTGTATAATTAACTACACAGTTCCAGCTTAATTCTTTGTAGCATCAGAAAAGCCAGGCACACGGTTGGGATAAAGTGGAATTAGTGGATGTTTGGGTGATGTATACTGAAGAGGAGTCTAATCAACCCTATTCGAGGGACAGCCTCTCCAAACTGGGCTGCACTGAGACACAGCAAATCAAGAGGAATTAACACCCAGCAGTTTGCCAGGTGAAAAAGAAAAAAAATGGGAAAAAACCCCCAACAAACACAGCTGCTGCGTCTTAACTGCTCTCCACCCCCTCCAGGGACTTGAGGAAGAGCAGGCCTGTCAGCTGCTTTAAGGGACATTATCCTCACAGTTTCTTCCCAGCGTTTACAAGGAAGCACTGCTGCTGCTTGTTTGATTGCTTGTCACTGCCAGCACAGAGGGAGGTTCTCTCAAAGTTCACCCTCCGCAAGCTCCACCACACGAGAGTGGAGCCAGACCTAAAGTGATCCTACATGAGGGTGGACTCCCAGCTGCTCCCTGCTCCCTGGGGTACAGTGCTGTGCACACCCCAGCACTGGGCAGTGTTTTGCAGAGTGACTTTCCCTCCCTGAGTGCGGTGCCCCCAGTGTTGCTGCTCTCTCCTCAACTAGTGTTGCATTAAGTCACTTCTTTTCCAATCTGTCTCTAGCCATCTTCAGCTCCTGGCCCACACCTGACTCACTCCTTACCTCAAGGTTTCTTCTCAGACCAGTCTCCCTCTACTCCAGATCCACTTACACACTGCATAGACCATCATCCTTTCTTGACGATCCATCCTGGCTGGATCCAAACCTGAGAAACACACTCCCCAAATTTCTCCTTCTCTCCTAACTCTCAGGGATCAAAGATACAGAGTAACCATGATACCATCCTCTTCTATGCTCATCTACCTTGATGACCCCAAGCCAACAGGTCAAGGGAGAGGATATCAGATATATCACAGAATAATGAAAAGCCACGAGACAGTAGGGTGTGCTAAGATAAAGATATATATGTGCCACATTGGGTTAGGGCTCTGTTTCTAGAGAAGACTAGGAACAGCGTCCCCCCAGCCCTGAGGGCAGCCCTGCCAAAGCATACTTAGCAGAGAAGTGTATGTTTTCGTCATATCTGAGTGGGATGGCTCAGGGTCTATGTCAGAGCAGATCTCAGGCCTAATGGCACCTCAGAAGCGTGAATGAACTGCAGGTGTTTAAGATCTGTGAGGCAACTACATTATTATCCTCATTTTATAGAAAGAAACATTGCAAGACTACAGGCATGTATGGCTTATCCTAAGCCCAGAAGGAAACTAGAAGAAGGATTCTGGTGTATCTGTTTTCAGATCACATCTCTCACTTTCTTTTTCCAGCTGTCACGAAAGGCAGAATGTTTCCCATGATCAGGCCCTCCCTGATTTTTGGTTTCTCCCTCATAAATACTGGATGAGCAAATCGCAAAGATAAAATCACCAGCAGTTCAGCAGGGAACTGCCTGCTACATGGCTCTGCCAAGGTACATAGGGCCACCATTGGCATTTTACATTGTCAGGAAAAATAGTTTTCTCTTTAGACTGAAAAGCCAAAGTCCACAGTCTTCATTCCCCTTTTCCTCTCTATATACACACATATACCCTTGCCTTCTGCCCTTGACCAACCAGATTGCGTGGAGAACCACTGAGGTGAGAACTGAGAGTGCTGCATGGTCCAGGCTCCTCTGCAGCTGACCCAGCTCAGCACTGCACAGTGTGTGGCTGGCTGCCACCATCCATCCCTCCGATGCTGCAGTGAATCCAACGGTGGCACTGCTGAGTCACGCACTGTGACTTGCTCAGGGAGCCTTGGGGTGGGCTTGGGCTGCTCAGCTCTTTGGGACCATTATGCCATTGATCCACTAGGAAAAGCTTGAAACAAGGGGCCTCAATGAAATGTTCTTCTCAAACTCTATGATAAAAAAACACAGTCACAGGGCACTCCTCACGGGAGGGGGAGAGGTATAACTCACCTTTACCTGAAAGAATCAAAAAAGTAAAGCACTTTTACTTTCTTGAACATAAGAGAATCACGATGGGTAAGGTGGCAGCACAATAAGCCTGGGCTGAAGATTTTTGTTGTAAAGTTTTATCTTTAGTCTGCAAGGATTTTGCATGCGTCACAACTAAAATACTCTATGTGTGGTGCAATCCACTTCAGGAAGTGCCATGGGTAGAAGAGGAGGCATATTAATGAAAAGCAGGGCAATTACCCTACTCTCTTCAATTTTATGGCACAGTCTTACTGAGGAACTTCTGGACAGGCATTATCCAGCTCACAGCTCTGGCAGTCGCTGTTCTGCAGGACTTCTTGCTTAGGAAGGGGAGAAGACACAAGGGAGGAATAGTTACCAAAATACCCCTGACCATGTAGGAGTAGAGAAGGTGACAGACACTGTAAGAGCAGAGAACAGGGGACACACGTTCCTTGGAACAAAAAACTGGGGTGAAGATCAGCACCATCAACAACACTTTAGAATTATTCCCTGGTGAAGTGGTGCTTGAATGAAATGAATAAAAAGGTTCTTGTACTGAAGTCATAGATTACTTCCAAGTCCTTTTCCAAGAAGGCAGTAAGGAAAATTTTGCCATGTATTGCAAAGAGATTTCAGAAATATTTTCCATTCTAATGTGACCCAGGGAATGTGGAAATTGCCTCACCCTTTCCTCTAGCCCTTGAGGTATTCCTGCTTAATCAAAACTGGGAGAGGGAGGAGTTAAAGTAGAAGAGGAAGCTTAAAAATAGGCATCCTTATGAGAGAAGCAAGAATAAAATGTCTTCTCTCAGCTGTGAAAAAGTTACCACATTGATTTCTGCTTCATAAAAATGAGGTTAAGTTGAATGCATTAAGCTGGCAAACTGGATAATTGCACGTCCTGAAACTGTCTTCAAAACTGCTCTTTTCACAGTGGTGCTTAGAAAATAACTTCATCAATAAGGCTCTTGCCTATTAAACCTTTACACCTCTCTCTGCCTCACTCAGGAGTGAAGCTTGTCCTTCCCAAGAAAGAATTCTTCTTCCTTTCACCTCAAACTAGTGGGGAAAGTAAGGCTGTTTTGCATTACACTAGCATATTTCTGGCAAGAAGAAAAGAGGATGAAAACCAAACAAGTTCTCAGGGCTGGGACTTTCCAGCTCCAGTTCCCCACACATAGTGTGTGGCAGAGAGTCTTGCACTGTGGCTGGCAACCTTTTCTCTAGACTGGAAGTGAGAATTGCTCAAAAGCCAAAGCTTGGCCTCGGGTTTTGCTGCCCTGTGGAAGAGCGTTCCTTACTTCCCCAGCCAGTCTGGCCAGGGTCAGGCCCTTCCAGCCAGCCAAGCCCTCAAACAGCCCTGCCGGCAGGATGGGTCCTGACCTTTCTGCATGGTTGACAATGCCCTATCCCCCTTCCTCAGTGCACAGCTTGCCTTTGGCTACCTTGTTTGCATGGCAACACATATGAATTCTTCAACTCACAGTATTACCTAATGGTGGTGCTAGATCCTGAGGTCTGAACACTGCACTCCATCCTAGTGATTTGTCTAGGAGAGGCGTTCAGGCTTCTACTCTGCCTTGAGCTCTGCAACACAACAGCACTTGTCACAGGGTGTTGTGTCTACAGACAGTGAGGTGTATCGATAATTGACTGTTCTCTCCAACCAGCCCCATCCACTTACTAGAATAAAATGGACTAGGTAGGTAGCCACTACCGTGGATTCCTCTGGTGTACAGTGGTGCCTCAGAGTGCTCACCAGCTTCAAGGGGGTTGACAAGCAAAGCAAATCAGACAGAAGAAACCACACACATATATATCTAAAGAGCTGTTCAGATACAGATTCTTTTCCAGAATCTAACCCCTTAATTATGCCACTGAGTGGGGTATTTTTCTCTTCCTGCTAGCAGAGATTTGCTCTCCCTTTCACTCCAGCTCCAGCAGGACCAGCTGTTCAGGTCCCCATCTGTCACTTCCCCTTGCCCAGTGACTGGCTCAGAGCACATGAGGATGCTCTGTGGGGAGATGAAGTACCTGACTTCAATCTTGGCAAAAAGCAACTCCACGCTGCTGTGCTCCTTCTTATACTTCAAAATCTCCTTTTCTTTCTCCCCCACCAACCAGCTTGATTTTTTTTATCATGGTCCTATTTGGGCCAAGCTCCTGCTTCATTCACACAGCTTATGGATTCGGCACGTTCCCTTCCAACCCTGTCTTGCTAAATATAAAAAGCAAGGCGAGGAAATGCTGTTCTCTTCAGCTACCTCATTGAAGTTTTTCACTTGATATGAATGCAATCAATAGTGCCCTCCTGGAAGAAGCTTCAATGAGAGGAGCAATTAATTTACTACCACTTGCCAAGGCTAATGTGCCTTAGACACACTGGCCTTAAAGTATAGGGTGAGTTTGGCAGAACATGATTCCCATACTGCTAAAAGACAAAAACAGATTTGGCGTTGGATCAGCAACCCAAATGGTAACAGGAATCTCCCTCTGAATGGCTTCAAAAGCTGTATCGGCTGCCCCCAACATCAGCACCACATATCATATATGTATATATGTATTGACACAAAGCTATGCAGAGCACTGTGCAGGCCAGTTAGGGCACATACACAACCTGAGGTGCTCAGTTCCAGCTCCACAGAGGGTACAGCCCTTTCAGGCTGGCCTTCACAGTGCTTTTTCTATGGGGCACAGCCCTATTGATGTGTGAATCTGTGTTCCCAGACATCTAAGGGAAGTGGGCACTGCCCTTGCTGGTTCCTGAGCTCACAGGATTTTTCTGTGATTTAGAAGGCTCCCAGAAGTTTTCCTTAAGCTTTGCAGTCAGAGTACAGGGTTGTCAAGACCCCTCTTCCTGCTACAAACATATCTGATGTAGGTCACAACACCTCATATGTCACCTATATGACAGCAACATGGCAGGCTCTGTCAATATGCTGAGGGCCCAGGGTCCCTACATCACTGCAGCTGAGCATGCCCCATCAATAAAGTGTGTAGCCTCCATGGTATTAAATCTTAGAAAACAACACTGATTGCAGGAGGAATCCTCATGCCAGACTCCAGCACTTCTCCTTTGAGGACCCTCTGTTTTTCTAACACAACAGCAATAATAAAGCCTGCCAGAACCCCCCCTCCAAAAACAATGGCCTGAAGAAAAATGACAGGCAGCTGGCAAGATATGTGCATTGAGCTGCAGGCAGCTGGTGCTGGCAGAGAAATACAGAGACGTGAGGTCCCCAAGAGAAAGGCAAACTTACCACAGTGTCCAGTGAAGGGACATGTGAGGAGTAGGCTAGGAGGAGTCTGAGGGAAGAGGAAAATGAAAGGCTGGAGCAGCAACCAGCTATCACAGTGATTAGAGATCATTAGGAGATCAGCCTTTCTCTTTTGAAAACCTTTATAATTCCATCCCGGCATAACAGCCCAGACTGATGGCCCTTGTGACACAGAGAACCAGAGGCTGGGCACAGGCAAGACCCTCTTATTAAGATGCCTTACACCTTGGTCAGTGGGGACTTCACTTCAGATGTGTGGGGGAATTTAACCCCATTGCTACTGCTACAGAGAGCCTGAGGCTTACCGGGGCCAGTCCCCCAGATGATTTTGTGACACAGGCACCTGTCTACTAAGAACAGATCAGAGAAAAACACCCGTGAGACAGCAAATGACTTTCACTTGCTACAAGCTGGATCAGAACTACTGACCTAGAGACAAATGGCTCTGTGTCCTAATCCCAACCCCTCAAGCCATCTATTCCCCCTATCATACCATCCTGTTGACAGAAGACACATTATGCACTGCCAGAAGGTGACTGTAAAAAAAATAAAAGGCTTTTTCCTTTTCATGGCAACCTCTGTAGCTGCACAGCTATTCAAATATTTGCCTGGCTCCTTATAATTCATTATAACCCATTTTTTATGATATTCTCTTTGAAACAGTATTCCCATTGCCCAGGTGGGAAGCTTAATTTGCATTATAGCAGTAGAACTTCCTGCTAAAGACAAACTCCACCAAAAAACTTTTTTAGGTTTCTTTCTCCTGAAACGTAACATGGCACAGGGCAGGGGATGGATCACTAGCTGCCCATGGGCAAGTGAGGGAAAATGCAATGTCTGTACAGGAATGGCGAAGATCTGTTTCCTTCTGCTGTCTGTCCTCCCTCCACAAGGATGTTGTGCTGCACAAGTGAAAACAGTTCAATGTAAAAGGCTGTGGTAAAATCTTGAACAACCTTCTCCTAATATGTCAACAAGAGTTTTTTGCCATCGATTTCAGTGCAGCCAGGATTTTCTCTAAAAGGAAAAGATGCTCCAGTTTTGGGTCACTTTTTGCACTGAGAATGAAAATTACCGTAACTTGCATTATGGTTCTAATAAGCTCCTGTAATGACATTAAAGACAAATGCTTGATAATGCTGCCTTCAGAAATGAGGTAATGCAAATTTAGGAGGAAACCCAGCCCATTTTCCCTCTCCCTGCCACATTACCAGTGTTTGTTGAGTCTGATTTTACTCAAGGGTGGCCAGAGGTTTTAATGAGTTACTCTCATGGGTCTGCCTTGCTATTTAACATGACAGAATTGCAAATCATATCGATAAAAAATCTGCTAAGCTATTTTGAACTGCTTATGGAATGGGACCCTGCTGTGCTACTCAAGAACAATCATTTGCCCAGCTCCTCCCCTCTCAGGATCCAGTTATGGATTTGGCCTAACATTACATCCCCCAGGCCACCAGCCATGTTATTTTAATTTCATTTAAGGAAGGCTACAAATAGGTCAGAAGAAACTAAGGGAATTAGCTGTTCAAATCAAAATGAAAATCAATTGGGAGCCATATTCTCATAGTCTTTGGAAGCTCTCCCCTAGTCCTTCCACATAGGCCCTCTAGCCTTTGAATCAATTTTCAGAATATGTCTGAATCTTCTTAAAAGTAATGTCATCTTTCAGATGATGTAATCTGTACCCAGTAACAGACCTGAGAGGATGCATTCCCTCCATTCTAAAACTTCTGTGTAATATGGAAAAAGACAGCATTCAGGAAAGATTTCAAGTTTTCATTGATGTAGTAGTTTGAAAATCACCAAATTGTCCTTTTCTTCAGGTTTCAGCTGCAAAAATTCAAAACTATTTTTTTCTGACAAAAACCTCAAAAAATCCTCACTTACGATAACCTTATCATTGTGATATATATCAAAACCAGTTAGTTCCTTTCCTTACCATCATAATCCCTCACACAGATACTGAAATCAAAATATTTTGGTTATCGTAGCCTATGTGCTATTTGGAAACCAATTTATAGGAGTAGGATTTTACTGTTGTCTCAATAAATGTTCCTTGTTTGTAAGTCAAAATAGTTCAATCCTAAATATAGGTTACTGCATCCTGGCACCAAACACAGGGGTAGGTGCTGTACATAAAACAGGGAAAGCTCAGCAAATTGCTCTTAGAAAAAAAAAAAAAAATTCAATCATTTTTGCCTATGAAAACCTAGAGGTTTTTTTTCCTAACTCACAATCTGAACTGCATTGGTTCATTTTGACTGAGTATATGGGATACATGGTATTATTCTGCTTTTATTCTTTCTGCTGGGTGACCTTGGGATAAAGTTTGTAGTTAATGTTCAGAGTCTGCTTTCTCTGAACAGTTTCTCAGAGATGACAGTGTGAAGGCCCAACTCCCTGACTCTGACAGGGAGAGACAGTGACAATGTGCCTCCATGTTCACATAGTGAAGAACCCCGAACCAAACCAGATACCCTGAAGAGCTGTTGTAGTGGTTCAAAGGCCAAGATGACAAGAGCTTCTGTGGGTATGAACAAGGCATGACTGGAATAGCCATGTTTGTTGTAACCCTGGCAGTACAGCTCCAGACACAGACTATGCCAGCTCTCCTGGTTCTCTGCCTATGGACTTGGGAACTACCAGACACTGAAGTTTATAATACGATATTCAGGCCAGCCAGGCTTTAGCCAGTGCGAGTATGCCTTCCTACATTGCAATCAAGCTTCCTACTGCAGGGTAGATAAGGCAGACACTTCAAAAAGACTCTATTTATATTCTGCCTTACTAGTAAATTCATTTGTTGGATCACTCATGCAAAATGGATAATGCAAATGAAACTGCTACATTTGGAATTAAGCTTATTTTCATACTCCAGTGAACATGAGTGCATTAGATTGTTTTTCTTCTTTTTTTCTTTTTGTTTTTCTTTAGGTTATTTGCCCAGCTGTGGTCCCCAAAGCACTTGTTTCAGATCTGGGGGACGATGTCAGAGTAGTCCGCTGCTGAGCCAGAATGGTGCAGGTACTTCAAACCGCTGGCTCTTGTGCCCACAGACTCATGACTAGCATTGATCTGGAACTGATGAGTGGCTGGCTGTTTTACAGCATTGCAGCCTTAGAGAAGGCTGCTCTCTCCTCACTGCAGGGTGAGTGATAAATTCATGCAGAGCATGGACAATTGCAGGGGAAGAAATGGAGAGGCTCACTGTGAACTCAGGAAGTGACCACTTATCCCTGTACTCACTCAGAGTTACACTAATGCACAGATGTAACATTCATCTAGGAGGCAAAGTAAGTAGGTTAACATCCCTGAGTACTCTGGATCCCCCTCTCCTCCTCATGCAGAACCCAGAGCCCCAGCACTAGTTATAAACAAGGCAGCAGCAATTGCTTCATCAAAAGTCACTGCATCAGCTCAGTACAGGTGACCATCCTGTACACTACAGTACAGGATGCTCTATCCAGACACAAGACTGCATGCTCCCTGACTAGTCCATCCACCTTTATTAACTCTGCCTCAGACTGCCCTACACATGTTCCTGTAGTTCACATACATACTCTTCTCCAGTGAACCAGCGTGCCCTACTCACAAGTCTTTTTTAGCTTATCTGGTCATATGCAAAGAGCCTGAGAGAAGGATACTACCTAGCAGATAAGACATAGAGTGGGATAGTGTGGAGGAACAAAGGAGAACAGAAGTCTTCAGCAACCCCCTCTCCCAACAGTCCTTCTCCTTCTTTACCTCTGCACAGCAACCTGCCCCTTGCATTCACCCAGAGTAAGTCTAGTCCAACAGTGCTCCGTCCTACAGGAATTAACACTTCCAGATCACCACTGCTGATCTGTGCAGTGAGGAAAGATTAATGTGAACTTGCAGAGACAGATCATCTGTAGGCACTTCAGAGTAAGAGGAAGAAAGAACTGTCAGTATGGTTCCAGGAAGCACAACCATTTACTTCCACACAAGATGAAGAAGCACTTCTTTTCCCTGTCTCCTTGTTGCTTTGTAGCATGCACTGCACCAATGACAAGGGATCACCCCTTCTCTCTGCTTCCCTCCCCCATTTGAGAACGTGGAAAACCTCCCAGTATCATAGTCTCTCCGGGAAACTGCTGCTTGGGTCGAGCCCTGTTTGAAAAAAGGACTATCACGTTTGCTCTGCTGGGCTCTGCAATGCATAACAGAGTCTGCATTGCAGTCTCAAACTGCAATCCAACACCATCTGTCCCTTCCACTTGCAGCACTGCATCACTCCAGGGAGTCTGTTCTTCAGGGGCGATCCAGAGAGTGCCTGGCTGTGCTGTTCCCCAGTACCCACAACAGCCAGCAAAAGGGAAAAATGCCCCACCAATTTGTATTATTGCAAGACTGAAACTAGAAATGGCTGCTCAGTGAAACTGTATGAGAAGCAAGACAGGGAAAGGGTGCTGATTTGCTTTCATTTTATTATTTTTAAAACAAATTCAGAACATTCAACAGCAAATATACTTAAATCCTCTTCAACCACCTCATGGAAAAGAAGTCAAGGAGCAGAGACAAGCAAGCACAGAGCTCTGCACTGCTGTGGCTACATGTAAATCTGTATGAAGGAGCTACTTTAACAACAGCCTAAACCACCAACTCACCTTTCCTGAGCATTCTTGGATTGGAGGACAGAGAAGCAATGCAACCAAGGGACAAGACAACAGACCTGGAGATACTTCATTGCTCTGCTAAGTCTCTGACTTACTGAGTCACACTGGGAAGGACACTTTTGCTTTATTTATCTCCATCTCTCTATGCACTTCCTGCCTGCCTGTGCTATGAAGCAAATTAACCTAGTAGTGAATTCTTCAGGGCTGCAGCCGTCTCTCCCTATCCATCTGTAACAGCACCTTGCACAATGTCATCCCAAACTTCAACAAGGCATTATGCTCTGCTGTAAGTGAAGCATTCACAAATTATAACACCACAAAGATGAAGCCTGAAATTTGTAAAGTATGCACCAGTGCTCTCCCTCTGAGTCTGTGATGCTGGGAGAAGGAAACAGTTCAGCTCTATGAATTAGTGTTCTGACAGCTCAGTGCAATCTAGCCATGACTTGCATGGCTGCTTTCCCTTCACATTCCCAGGAGCACACTCTGCATTAGATCATGCTCTGCATCAGGCTCTGCTCCAAAGCAGAGGAGAAAGTATGGGGAGGAAGATGAAATTGCCTTGACCAGCTTTCCTTGTCCTGAAAATATGCTCCTGACATGTGGAGAAAGCTGCAGGGAGCTTTCTCTCTGCTTTGGAGAGCATGGAGACAGGAAAAAATAACTAATTTTTAAGCTGCTTGTAATGTTGTGGCTTCACTTACACTAGGCCTGACAACTCAGTCTGCGTATTGGAACTCCTCTGGGAACAGCACAGGTTCCAGGGGTAGTGGGGCTCTTGCTTTTCACCAGACCTTTATGTCTTTAAAAAGACCCTATTTGTCTGCAGATTGCTCTTCTTTCCTCTTCCCCTTAACACAGTGTCAGAATTTAGAAAGCAAGAAGGTTATAAATACATCGCCAAGCCATTTATTCAAGAGATAAGCATGTAAAAGAAGATGCTTGGGTAAACAAATGCCACAGGTTCTGCAAATCAGCTCTCTCTAGACCTTTCCTCTGAGCTCTTGCTGGACCTTTTGGGACTCTGAGGGGGCAAGACCCCACTGTCTGGCTAACTGCTCCAGTCACAAGCAGCTCTGTAACTACACACTTCCTGCAGGGGGTCCACCTGTACTTACTCTCCTTCCAGCCCACAGATTATATATATTATGATTGTGAAGCATATAGTACAGTCTCAAGTGACTAAGTAACAATATGCTGAAGGCCCTCTCGGGAACCTGCTACAAGCAAAGCATTAGACTCAAGACACAATTCTTTAGCATTCACACTGGGATAAAGTAAGAGAATGGGCATTCAAGGAAAGCACCTTTGTGTAATACCAGAGTAAGTGGAGAAAAGATTTAGGATGCAAGTGCATCACAGCCTCTGCTCACCTCCTCCCACTGATGAATATAGCGGATGAGCCGGGAGAGCCGCAGCAGCCGCAGGAGGCTGAGGATCTTAGTGAAGCGTACGATGCGCAGTGCCCGGGCTGTCTTGTACACCTCAGAATCAATGCGGGTTTCAACGATCAGGAAGATATAGTCCACAGGGATGGAGGAGATAAAATCCACCACAAACCAGCTCTTCAGGTACTTCATCTTGATCCTCTGTGGGTCTAGGATGATCTCTGTGTTGTCCTCCACCACAATGCCTGTTCGGAAGTTGAGGACAAGGTCGATGAGGAAGAATGTGTCTGAAACCACATTGAAGACAATCCATGGGGTAGTATTTTCATCCTTGAAGAAAGTGATGCCCACAGGGATGATGATCAGGTTCCCTACCATCAGGAGCAGCATGGTCAAATCCCAGTAAAACCTGGACGGCAAGACAGAGACATGCGAGATCAGCTATAGCGTAGGAGATCAGGGAGCCCAGGTCAACAGAACTGATGTGCTTCATACATCTCTACTGTCATTCATTCCTTATGCTCTGCTAGTCTGCCTGATGTACTCAGAGTGCACAAGCTGCTAATTAAGTACTTAATATCATAGGAATACTCATCTTCTGGCTTAGAGGGTTCAGAAAGGAATTGAGTACATGGCTGGACATGCCCACTTGAAAACTTCGACTGGGACTTTAGAGCCACCCAAGAAGAGACTGACATACTTGCAGTTACTACAATGACTGTTAGGTAAAGAGAGAGAGAGAGAACAAGTATTTGGAAGGCCTCAAAGTTCATATGTCAATAGAGCCATTTGGGGTTAAAATCATCAGGCTTGCTCCTACTGCCTGATCCTTCTTTAGAAGTAGCTAGCACTGATAGCATTGGGATCAGGATGGAACTGAAGACCGCGCTGTGATCTACAAGGTTCAGTTTAGATTTTCTGCTGAGCCAAGCTTACGCTGAGCCTGGACTTTAGGAGTTTAGTCCACACTCTCTAGAGTCCTCTGTTGTACAGAAATAATCAATAAAGCTTGGATTCATGTACCTGGAAATACCTATTTCATTTCTAAAGTAAGCAATGACAACATTTAACTACTGCTCCATGAAGCACAGTCTCCAAGAAGCTTATCTCCACTTTAGCAGCAAGTCAACATTATCCAGTGGGTGTTACAACAACATTCATTTTTGGTTTTGAAGGCACACACAGTCTGAATATAGTTCCTCATTCACTTGTTTGGGATTTTTTTCAAGATTTTCCCCAGGTATTAGTGTAAAAGATACACAATCACACAATGTTGCCACAACTCACCCAGACAGAGGAATAAAAACTTTCCTGGGTTTCATACTTTGTTGAGGAGTCTCACAAAGGAGCCTCATTGCCCAATATAGTGGTGGTCCAGTCCCCTCCAAATGTCTCACATGTAGAGATGCCAATGGATTGTGGTTTCATATTGCCAAGATTTCATGAGCTCTACACTGTATACTACAGGGCGGCTACTATAATATTGTGAGGTATCATAAATAACTTGTGTTAAGATGCACTTATCGCAGCAAATGAGCAAAGTACACAGAGCAAACCGATTACCAGGTTTGGTTGCTTAAACCTGAAGATGCAACATGCAGAAAGCTGCAGTGGCTCTTCCAGTCAGTCACACAAATTAACATGGTGTTTACATTATTATTAATCGCTTGAGTACCAAATAAGCCTAACTTCCTAGACCATAAAAAAGACGACAGCAAGTTAACACAAGAGAGAGAATTGAGCCTTCCTTTAAACCAATCATCTCAATAGTGAAGTCAACAGCGTGACTTTGGATTTACAATGATGTAACAAAGGAAACTGTTGGGTTTGGTGAAGAAGGACATGCACATGCTGCTTCTCTATCTGTCTGATGGATTACAGTTAAAATCACTGAAATGTTTTAGGAGAAATAATTTGCCTTAAAGATCCTCAAAATCTAGCTTTGATAAAGAGTTGTTCAGCTTAAGCCTGGGCCTTGGACCAGACTGAGCTGCTGCAGAACAGTATCACTGTAGTGAGGCAACTACGCCGATTTGTTAAAGTCTCAGCAGGAAAACAAAATGGAAAGAATATGCCTTAAAAGCCTTCTCTGTATAGATTCTCTCTCCCTGTTAAGAATATAACACTTTAAAGCACCTAAAAGCATATTTAAGATTCCAGCTATTACACACATACAGACAGGGTCACAGACCAGCAGCACAGCAGCGATTCTCAGAAACATTCAGCAGAGGCTGATGGGAATGGATTTCAGTATGAGCAAAGGTATCCACTAACGAGGTTTCTAAAAATGTCATCAACTGTCTCTTTCTTGCTCTCAAGGTGCCATGCCCCTGCAGGCAAGGTAGCCTGCAATCCTTCACTTAGTATAAAGGCACAGTTGGTGCTGATAGACACTCAGCAATGAGATTTGTCCATATGCTTATAAGAGCAAGGCCGTGTCACACAGTAATATGCATTAATACTGTACAAATCCATGTCGCGGTCTTCCTTATTAAGGGCCTGAGATGATGCTGCAGCTTTCCTAGTCGATTAATCCAGATAATCGCACAATAGCAGGAAGTCTGGAAGCAGTGTGTATATTATTACCGAAAATAAATAAGCTCCCAGCCATCTTTAATTTGCCTTAGGGGATACAGAAGGAGATATGCACAAAGAAAATTATTTTTCCCAAGTTTCAAATTAATGGCATGAGACAGACATGGCCAGACATGCAGAGATGTAAAGGTAAGTGGCTTTCTTCAAAGATCTTTGGATTTTTGTGCCTCTTATTTTTACGCTGGCTGGTGATTTCAATACTTAGTGGCAACTGGGGACAATGACAGCAGTGGCTAGGATGGCTCACAGTTTAAGTAAGATGTATTCCACACATACAACCCCAGTAAAATGCTCTCTGCCTGACTGTAGCTCTTCCTGCAACCCCAGTCTCTTATAGTCAAGCATGGTCATACCATGGTCAGCTGTCCTGCATCCTGATTTACAGCATTTCTTGCTGTTCCAGTTCTAAGACCTTCAAACTCACTTCACACACACTCTTCAGTCCCAGTCTGCTATTACTGCTAAACTGTCCACAGAGAATCATGGTTTGCAATGTGGGCAAGCAAAGATGAAGTGCTAAAATTCATTGCCTGGTGTTTCTTAAACCACAGTTCTCCTCAAGGATATACTAGTGACTCAAGATTATTGTCACAGGCTCCCCTCAGTTCTGACCTTTAAAGCCATCACTTACAAAACACAGTTTTATCCAATGCACCCCTGTTAATAAAAGGGTATCCAAGGTGTCAGGGAGGAGATAATCTCTGGACTCTACAAAGGAGGCAGAAAAAGCTGAAAACCATGAAGAATTTGGTCTGCACACCAATTCCAGCACAGGAAATTCACCCGCCTCTACAATGTAAACTGCCTAGAAGTTAAAATTTAACTATTAAGATTCCACAGCTCCCGAACATTTTAATTTTACCCACATATGAAGTATGATCTGCTCAGGGTGGCATCACTGGCTTTAGACTGAACAGACTCTCAGGGACCACAACACCTCAGAGGTCTAATATCATCCATGTGTCATTTTGTATTTACACTGAGGAACATCTTTTCACTCCCTGTAAATTATTGGCCAGACTGACTAACGGTGCATGTAACGTACGCAAGGGCAAGCACCAGCTATTAATAACCCATGTTTTCTGTACTTCTGTTGTTCCTTTCACCCAGGGATTCCACAGAGCTGACAGTGATGAAATTGGCTCCGCTGCACCCATGAGAAGCAGATAGAGTCATTATCCCTGTCTTGCAGATAGAGAAGCTGCATGGCAAAATTAAGAGAATGGGATTTGTCCATGGAAGTCTAAGGCTAAATAAGGGTTAGGACCTGAATTTGATTCTTGAGTCTAACCAGATCTGAAGCTATTCATATGGCTTGAAAAAGAGTTTAACAGAGATGCATCTCATGGACATCTTCCTCTGATATCCTGTCTTCTTCTCACTTCTCTTCCTGTTTTCAAAAGCCTACATAAAAAATTAATAAATATGAATGTATTGTTTTATTATAGTTGGCACAGTGCAACTGAACTGCTCACAGCACAGGGAACAGCCACCACTATATAGACTAGATGTCTTTTTCAAACATAGTTGTTTTTTATACTACATCCTGCTCTATGCACACTTCTTAGATCTGAAAATCACATTTTAACATGCATTGCTACCTCCGATCTTTTAATTCCTAATATATTATTTAGTTGTAACAGAATGCATCTGAGAATTAGTGTGGCAAAGACACTTCTTCAAGAATATATGCTCTTTAAGCATAGTTGGTGTCACTCAGTTGATTTGATAGTATGTACGCTTCATAGGTATTAGTTTGTGGGTCTTGACCAGAAAGTTAGATCATCTTTCTGTTCTGTCTAGTGCATAATGTAACAGCAGGCTAGGACTATTGCTTTCGGATGTAATTTCTAAAAATTAAATAAACCTTGATTTTTCAAAACTATTCCATTATGCAGTGTAACCAATTACAGTGCATAAGCTCAGGAAGGATTGTGCCCAATTGGAGAGAAAATAGTAAATTGCAGTGGTTAGCCTGGTCAGCATCACTGTGTCAGTATGGCATTCAAAACCTGCCCCTGAATGGGGCACATTTGTGGCCTTAACTTCTGTTCTTGCTCTGTAGTGTTTGCACTGTCAAGAGAAAATAGACTTGAGCAACCTCACCTCTAAATTAACAAAGCTTTTTCGATGTTTTCACTTCTGCTGAAAGGCAGCCAACTCTGGGTTGAACTGAGGTGCTACCTGAAAGTGCACAGAAAGGAAGCAAAAATAAAAATGCATCTAACTGAAAATGCCAGGGAGCCACAATATTCTCACCAGCAATGGAATTTAGCTCAGACACCGTGGCCAACCTTCCTAACCTTACAAGAACAGATCTTTAATGAACGTATCTTGCTAAAACCAAAGCCAGAGACAAATCTGATTGCTCTACGAAGCCCAGGCAGGAGCACTGGCTCGGCGCTGACTCAAGAAACAGAGTGCCACCTACTGAATCACAAATGACATCTCCATCCTCTGCTTTGCATGGGAAGGAATTGCAACATTATTCCTTTAAAATGCTGATGAAAATCTGCCCTTTTCTCCAGAGTGGCAGCTCCCTTCCCCTGCTCTGGATTGCATGCTGAATTAGACACTGCCGTGCTCACCAGCAACTATCCTGACAGGAAAGAGGTCGTGCTTTAATTCCCAGCACTGCTAGTCAGGCTAGAAATAGAAATCATCTTTTGTAAAGAGCATTAGCGGATGTCAGTGTGGCTGGAGCAGCAACGGTGGGAGGAAAGTTTACTCCAGAAAGCAGCCATTCACATAAGTATCTGAACACAGACGAGAGAGAAAGAGAAAGAAGCAGGAAGAGATCCTTCCCTGTCTTTGGAAGCATTCCTTCTCCCAGATATGAGTAGGCGTATTTCTACTGGAGAGTTACAAACTTTGCATTATTCACAGAGATAATAGGAGGAACACGGTGATTCATTGCTCCTAAACACACTAAAGGACACTTACCAGCTACCCAGTCCAAGAATTCACTTGCTAGAAGAATTCATTTATTTATAGGGAGTTATTCAAATACCTGTGCACTTGAAAACCTCCTTGAAATGAATACCCACTAAAAAAAAAGAGTCAAATGATGACTTACAAAAATATTCTGCACGCTATATAGGGGGAAATGATTAGGGGGACCTAGCTAAAGGATAAGACAAACAGTTTTAATTCCTTCTGACCAATCTATGCAAATAATATGTATCCTCTGCCATCCTGAATAAAACCCCTGAGAGCACTGATAATTAGCGATGCATTACGACAGCATGAGGAAAAGAGCTCTGCTGTGTCCCAGCCTCCTCTAGCCTCCTCTAGAATTCCCTGGCTGCCTGCTTCGGCAGCACTGGCTGCTTCTCATTCAGCCGTGGTTGTCCCTGTCTGCTAGAGAACATGGGCTGCACCAAATTCAACTTCACTGCCAGTTGTTGCTATGCAAATACATAGAAAATAAACAGTGGAGATACACCCAGGGCTGATACAGTGGTTAAGGGCTACACTCAGATTACCTGCACCTGTGGGCCTAAGGAAGATGTTCCAACTATCTCCTCATGATGACAGTAAGGAGGCAGGACTGGGAGCCCTGTACAGCTAGTAGTCTGAACTATTTATCTTTCTTTTGAACTTAGATGCCATAGTCATCATGATGCCTCAGCTGGGTATTAGAGAGTAAGTGGTATCAGTGAGTTATTAAGAAGGGATACAATTCTGCACGTGATTAACTTTCCTATCAGGAGCAGAAGGACTATTAGCTAGTGATGAATTTTAAGTGCTTACATAAGCAGGTGTATGAATAGGGCTATCTCACAGTACAACATCCGCTGCAAATGAGATGTATGCCTTGGAGCACTTTGCATCCAGATTTCTTAAAACTCATGTGTTGTCTTTGACAAAATTTTCATTTAATTCAACTGTCAGTTTTACTTGAGGCAAAATAATTTCCAAGGTCTGTATTTAGCCTTTGACTTAGATTATCTCCAATCTACATAATTGCTCACCTAATCCCCTCAGAACAGTGCAGAATTCCATACTGTGTTTCGAGTTTAACACATACGCTCATATTATTACACTAAAATGTAATTACATGGATTTTGGTGAGTGGAAAATTAAGAAAGCTATTGCTTATGTAATACTTCAAAATGGCACTTGCAGTCCAAACAAGGTAGCATGTTAGCTTTTTATTGCTTCTCATCAATTTTTAAATCTAACACTACATTATAAAGCAATAATCAACACCCTGCATTTTTGAAAGTAATGTCCATACATTAATTAAATCCCAATAGACATAATTAAGAAGGTATTATCATCCTAGATTACAAATAGACTATGAGATAGTAAAGATTTAAGTAACTTATTCAGAGGTAGAACTTCTATCCAGAAAATACGGTTGCCTAGTTTCAGAAGAGGTTTCCAGTCACGTTATATACTGTAATTTGATCAGTAGCAGCAAAGGGGAAATTTCCTTTCTTTTCCATTGTAAAAATACAAATATACACATTATGTAGTGATATTTTTATTCCAGCTATAATACTTGACAATTTGCAAACAACACGTTTGAGGCACTGATGCAGTTAACCAATTATAGTACATTGTGAATTATGCCCTTTCTTTAACTTACAAAATGCAATGCATTGTATCAATATGAGTTAGCTTAAATTATTAGTTCTTTGATAGTACCTACAATACACCCACTCTACTGTCAGGCTTCTTAAAGAGATGAAGATTTGCATGACATCCAGAGGGACCACCCAGAGGGACTTGGACAAACTCCAGAACTGGACCCATGTGAACCTCATGAGGTTCAACAAGGCCAAGTGCAAGGTCCTGCACCTGGGTCAGGGCAACCCCCAGTATCAATACAAGCTGGGGGATGAAGGGATTGAGAGCAGCCCTGTGGCGAAGGACTTGGGGGTACTGGTGGATGAAAAGCTGGACACGAGCCAACAATGTGCACTTGCAGCCCAGAAAGCCAACCATATCCTGGGCTGCATCAAAAGAAGCATGGCCAGCAGACCAAGGAAGGTGATTCTGCCCCTCTACTCCGCACTGGTGAGACCCCACCTGCAGTACTGCATCCAGCTCTGGGGTCCTCAGCACAGGAAAGACATGAACCTGTTGGAGCAGGTCCAGAGGAGGGCCACAAAAATGATCCAAGGCCTGGAATACCTCTCCTATGAAGACAGGGTGAGAGAGTTGGGCTTATTCAGCCTGGAGAAGGGAAGGCTCCAGGGAGGCCTTATTGCAGCCTTTCAGTACTTAAAGAGGGCTTATAAGAAAGATGGGGATAAACTTTTTAGCAGGGCCTATTGCAATAGGACAAGAGGTAACAGTTTTAAACTAAAGGAGGGTAGATTTAGACTAGATATAAGGAAGAAATTTTTTACAATGAGCGTGATGAAACACTGGAACAGGTTGCCCAGAGAGGTGGTAGATGCCCCATCCCTGGAAACATTGATGGTCAGGTTGGACTGGCTCTCAGCAACCTGATCTAATTAAAGGTGTCCCTGCTTACTGCAGGGGGGCTGGACTAGATGACGTTTAAAGGTACCTTCCAACCCAAACTGTTTTATGATTCTATGATTCTATGTGACAGAGATTTTTACAGGAGAAGTCAAAAGAATTGAGGACTAGTAAAGCAGACCTTATGTCAAAGGTAATCTACCAAGGAATGTGTTTGTCTGAACTACATAACAGCTGAATGCTCTCAATAAACATGGAGTTTGGTAGCTGTTGGCACAGCTGCTGCTGCCAGCGCAGTCAGAGTGGACGACAGACAGCACCACAGTGGGCAGCCCTCTCAGACGAGCCCAGGCTTTTACTGCTGTGATTATAAAAGCCTTGGACCTTGCACTTCCCACTGGCTCTGGTCAAAAACTGCAAAACACAAGGTGAGCTCATTACCAGGGGAGTTACCTTTTTCAGCAAGTATTAGCTAAGGAGAAATGGCAAAGCCTTTGCCTTTGTGGGCTCTGGCCTCTGCAGGGAGGGAGAACGTGCCACATCCTGGGACCTCCAGGGAAATCTCCCCTCTAGTGCTCTTCTGGATAGCTGGGACACTCAGCATTGCCTATAGGAGCTGCTAGAGGAGCCGCCAAGAAACTGTGGTGACTGTCCTTCACAAAACCTAGATTTATCAAGATAGAGACATTTCTATGGCCTCCATCTAGTCAGTTTAAAACAGGTTTTGTGAATCAGCCAAGGCAGAGAGTCCTGACGTTCTGTGACTTTATTGGAACAACTTGTGTCTCCTGTTTTTCTGTCTCAGAAAACCCAAGCACTTTGTATTATCTTTGTGCTGAAATGCACCAGTCATAAACCAAAACCACGTTAAGAAAAGTATTGCTCGAGCATGTAAAAAAAAACAAACTTGAACGGTATCCTACAGAGCTTTCACTCAGATAGGGAACCTGATGATAGAATTTAAGTGACTTGGCTAGGACAACAGCACTCTAACTATTAGATAGAGCTATCTTTCACTCAAGTTCCTCCAAATGCCATATGGTGTATGTGAACAGCAAGTGGTATCACTAAGCTCAGTTTCATGGAGAGTGAGCAAACCTTGCAGGGTGTCATTTCATTACAGTCTGAGACATGTCAGGACAGAGAAGTTCATGAAGGCTACAGCGCTGCTGCCTGGCTTGCATGTGTCCTGGGATAATGAGGGTTCTGGACATCTAATCTGTAAAGTCAATGTCTACCACCTAACCCTGCAGTGTGCTTAATAGAAATTGTATAAGCATTTTCAAGAGTTTTATGTGCAATCTGCCATTCAATAAGTGCAAATGTATTGGAACATTTACACCTAGTCCTTGGTCCGCAGACATACTGTATCACACAGAAACAACATGCTCCTGCACTTCATTTCCAATAATGCTGAAACACAAACATGTCACAAGAATAAGAAAAGTCATGGTGGATTCTGCACGAAGTAGTCAATTGACCAGTCTCCTCAACTCCCGCTGCCTTCCTGCCTGCAGATATCATCTTCACAAATTAAACCATATCTTAAATCTATACTTAGAACCCAATCTTCCCAGAAAGGTAAAAATAAAGATTTCATTTCCCCCTTTGGGGAATGCACACACAGAAACAGAGATAGCCACCAGAGACTTCGTTTGTTCCGGCTCTAAATTTAGAGCACGGAGGCCAATAGAGCACACATCCCATTTCCAACTAAAAACAGCATTAGTAATATTTTCTCACTTGCCTGGACGCAGCTATTACTAGCTCATGGAGAACTCCCTTGTAACAAGCTGCAAAAGCAGTGAAATTTTTGTGGGTACTACCTATAGGAAAGCTTATTCCCTCTCTTTCTGAAGGCCCAAAGGAAGAATATTTACACACTGAACCTAGACAATTTATTGCTGTTCTCATAGCACCAAGGTGATCAAAGATATAAATTGCAGCAGTGGCTGGAGACACCATTATGAAGATAATATGGTACAGATTCAGTGGGAGATGTATAAGCACAAGTTTCCTCTAGAAGGAAACCAGGTCAGTGTAACCACTAGCAAACCAAGCTCTAACCTGTCTGGACAGACTCCTCTCCCTGCTAGTGGTACGTTAGACCATTTCAGGCTCCTTGTTGAGGGAAGGTATAGACAGATTGCACACCAGCTGCTGGTGGTCTGGGATCACCTCCTACAGAGCCACGTCACTGCCTAAGATGTGTTCCACTGCGTGGCTGTCTCATCAAACTTCATCAAAAGAAACCTGCAACACCACATCCTCCCAGAGTTAGAGAATTTAGTACAATTTTCTATTTGTAGCATTTAACCAAAACTGCGCTCATGGCAGAAAGCCCAAGCCAGAGAGCTTAACCCTCTCTTCACATCCCACCCTACTGCACTCATAAATATTTCTTGATTCCCCCCTCCTCTGCCCCCACCTCCATGCTGAATCCCAAAGGTTTTCAAGGTGTTAGATGTGTATTGATTTCACAGAACTCCCAGAATACATTATGTATGAGACTGACATGCTAACGGCCTGGCAATTCTGCATTGTTTGATCTTCTGAAATCTCTTGCTTGTATGAATATGGAAAAGTTCCTTTTTGTTTGCTGTCCATTGATCCAGACGTTGACCCTTCTCTGTGTGCATTTATCTCTGATGATTTAATAATGAAAAAGACCAATAAACTGAGGAAAGGAAGGAAGCCCCTTTAGGGGGACCTATTGCCATGGAAACCTGCCATACGTTGTTATTGTAGAGAACAGATAGATCAATAAGGGCTGCAGCTTCCAAGTCATCATGAGTGTGTTGTGGAATGTGAAGGACTAAAACCTAAAGACATGCATAAGTTGTGACATTATGAAGTTCAGGCCCTGGCCTATATCCAACATCTAGCATGAGTCAAATTCAAATGTTCGGGCTGTCTGTTAGAAAGGTGGATCTGCACTAGTGAGTTCTGAATTGTGTCAAAAAGCAGTGATATTGGGCCAAGGATGTGATTTGTACCTAAATATATGAAGGAAAGCAACTGCATCTTATTTCAGTGCGCAGACTCCAATTTCTCAGAGACATACAGGTGGAGATTTCAAAGCCTACTTCTCTGAATCTGATGTTTCACTGTTACTTGCCAGAGTATTAACAGCAGCTCACACTTACAGGATTCAGTGCTGCAGGTACAGACTTTACATCTACATAGATGATATATATATATGTACGTATGTGTATTAGTTCAGAGTAAATGCTACTGCAAGAGTGGCAGAGGACATACAACACCAACTGATGGAACAGGTATCTTCCACCAACTTATCTTCTTGGTAAATTACAAGGATGACAGGCTGGAATCTTAACTATTTTGTATTGACATGGCTCTCCTGACATAATATGAGTTTACACGAGATGAGGATGTCAGCCTCACCACCAAGAACCCAATTTTACTAAAATTAAACACTAAAATAGGGCAGAGAGATGAGATGAGTCACATAACTAGATAAGAATCACAGTTTAGAAAGTGGGGGACAGTGGAGAGGACATTGCTCTGCTTTCTGCTAGCTGTTGTTTTGCTTTGGATAGACAAATTTATGCCCTCATGCTCTGCAGTAGTCCACACAGAGGTGACAAACACATGCAGCAGATAGGTAAGTCATCAGCCAGGCTGAGAAAAAGACTTCTAGCCATTCAAGATGCTAAAAATGTTCCTCCTAGGTATTGCTATGCCACAGCTTGGTGTTGATTAGGAATAACAACCCCAGCCTCCCCAAATGGAAAGCAAGGTCAAACAGGAGGTCTCTTATTACAACATCTAGGCTCTCATAGAGGCTCCTAGAAACCCAGGTTTGGGGTACCCACCATAACCTTTGAACCATGCACCACCAGGACAACCATCACCTCAGCAGGTCACTGGTGGGCTTAAGCAGCCTTAGAAACAACTATGTATGTTGTTTAGCTGAGTACCTGGCCATTTATATCCAGTTACCTTACGATGAAAGACCAAAAAACAGAGGAAGAGCTTCCTGTGCCTGAGGAAGGATCAAACCTGAACCTGATGCAGCTGTTGTTCAGCTACATGAAGCAATTTACTCAGTGAGACCCATCTCTGCTTGCAGAATAAGGCACACGTGCTCTCATATTCTCTCTTAAACTTTTAAAGTTACTAGGATTTATGTCTGAGACAAGCAACAGCACCTGCCAGATTTCAGCACCCATGCACGCTTATTCCTACCACTCTGCGTGAGCCCTAGATATGTCAGATGGGCAGGGAGACAAATTTTAACCTCTTTCCTGCTTAATGGCAGGATGGGAATCCAAAAAAACTGCCAGAAAGAGGTAATAGAAAGTAGTTTGGGGTTTTCCAATGGTCTGCTGGAATGATCATATTCAAAGCTGTGTTACTCTACAGGCTCAAAACTTCCTCAACCACATGCTCACTGAGAAGAGAGAAAGCCAGAGTGACAGAACACGTTGCCTACATGTAGCTTTCATCCCTGACAAGGACACTTCACCACAGACCTAACGGTTACACAGCACAGGGATAAGAAGACCTGGAAGAGAGAGTTCACTCCTAACTTACACTCCCAAGTCAAATGCCTTCTTTAACAGGTGTTGCTCCTGGGTTAAAAACGCTTTGGCCAACAGGGATGGCAACTCTAGTGCAGATTTTCTGCCTACTCTGTGAACAAAAGCATGGCTTCAAATGTTAGAGGCTGAGGAGGTGCCAAAGGAGTAATATGTAAGGACCATGGATTGAGATGGATGGAGTATATATTTTGTACTGTTTCCAAACGTCAGCTCCTACTGATCAGTATTATTTTATAAGAAACAACAGAAGAACACTGATTTACATCGTTACTTTCAGCCCTGGTGGGAAATGTTAATGCTGGCGTCACTGTTTCGGACAAACTTCAGCACCAAGTGCCACAGCCATAAGCCTCTTTCTGTGGGGAAGAGAAGATGGGGGTGGAAGGGAGTGACGAGGTAACAAGGTAGTGACTATGCGTGTTTCAGTTTTAAAAGCAGAAAATAGTTTTCCTCCCCAACGCTCCTGCTGCTAACATCAGACTCTTGTTTGCAATGAGTTATTCAGGCTGGATTGGAGCACAATGAATCCTCAAAAAGACTAATGCTGCTGGGATCTTGGTGCTATTCAGGTATCCGAGACCCCAGACAAGAGATGAATCACCTTCTAAAAATGCAGCAGTTAAGGAAAAAAAAGTCCAATTGCCTCTGATTATTTTAGGTCTCAGAAGAAACATACTGTGCTAAGGCTATGCTTATCTAAGGCATCCACGTGAATCCACTATCCCCTCCAAACACTGGATGCTGAATTAATTACTGCATGTACTGAAACAGTATGTAGCTCACAAGAGATTTTTTTCCTTTTGACCTCAAAGCACTTTATGACAGGTGGCTGAGTCTCATCCTCAGCATCTGCTAGCAGGGGAAACTGAGGCACAGACAGGCAGTTATTTCCCGAGTGCCTCACTCACATGCAAGTCCACAGCAGAAAGGAGAAGAGACCAGGAATCCTGATGTCCACTCAAGTGTCTTAAGGGCACTCAACTCAGCTCACAACTCAGCATTTCAGCTCTACAGAAAGGCAGTTCTTACGCAAGGAGCCACTGTGCTCCAAAGCCTTTTTCAGTTTATTTGTTGTCTCCACAAACATATCTGCGTTGAACTGACTGAAATGAGGAAACCCAGCA
Organism: Haliaeetus leucocephalus; assembly: GCF_000737465.1. Lineage (NCBI taxonomy): Eukaryota > Metazoa > Chordata > Aves > Accipitriformes > Accipitridae > Haliaeetus > Haliaeetus leucocephalus. Next base: position 1,636,738 of record NW_010972775.1, read on the forward strand.
GAAGCTTAAGGGCAGCAGGAGACTTGGGGAAAAATGAGGAGGACTTGGTGCATACTCTGAGATAGGAGAATGAAAAACTCAGAAACCGGGCATTTAAAATATATTCACCCCTAGAAAGGATACTGTCAGACACACTTGCCCAAAGAGGATGCTTTGAATCACTTATTATACAGAATATAAAAAATTCAGTGGCCACATTCAGGGCATATAAGGCTTTTCCCCTCTGTCAGACTGGTAGGAGCCATTTTGGCTTTTCATCTTCCTGTGTGGCATGGAGCATGTTACATGACACCCCTGTAAAGGAAGCAGGTGCTAGGGGATCTGTGCATTTTCACTTAACATACATCTGGCTTTTGCCAAGATGCAGGACGTTGATGGATCTCTCCCGCTCTTTCCAGGACATGCTGCAAATTTCTGACTTCTGATCTTTTGTAGAAAGGACACAACTTGTGATGTGGTGGGGATTCCCAGGGGATTCTCCTTTATCAAAGCTCTAATCCATGTTGCAGGGTCTCAGTGACCCACACAGTCCTCTCCAGCCGTTTGTTCCAGTCAAGAAACCTTCTGAAGCAAGTTGTAACTGCAGCTCCTTCTTTCCTTACCATTCTGAATCACCATTATGATCAATGGGAATTTGCATAATACCTCTCTTTAAAAAATTATACAACACTGGCTGCAAAACACAGCAGCTTGCTGTAACTCTACTGTCATGTCCAGTGCTGCTCCTCCAATATATATAGTACTTTTCTGCCAGAGACATCCAGACAAATAGTGATGGGCACCATTAAAAAATGCTTAGATAAATCTTTTCCAGTATGGGCTGGACTTGATCTGCTCTATTTAAGTCAATGGAACACAGCCATTGAGCCCTGGGGGAGCAAGTGCCAGCCCTAAATCATTTCTTTGATTAATTGTTCTTGGGAAGGAAGAATTCATTAAGCATTCTGCTCAGCAATTAGAAATAAATATATTTTTAGAATGAACAACCTGCCAGAAACAAGTTGTTTCAGAAATATATTCAGATTGATGCAGCCCATTTTCCATCAATACATAACAAGGAGGCTCCAGCCTGCCAGTTTTCATCCTACCTAGAGGGACACTGCAGAAAAAGGTAGGACAGTCCTGTCACTGAAGAACTACTAGACTGTGCTGTCCACACAACTCAAGTTCAGATTCTGTGAGCAACTTGCTAGAAAATAATGTAGTTTCTCTATATATTAGTTTTCCAGAGATAAAATGGGAATGTATGTCCTTGCTATTTCACAGAAATATTACAAAGCTATTTCTACAAACAGCTGGGACAATGCAGATATGATAGTCATGAAAACCCAATAAATAATGAAAAAAACCCCTGTATTTGCACTTCAGCATCAGGGCTCAGACATGCTATAAATTAAATGTGAAATAATGTGAAATCTCTTTAAAGACTTTTGGACATATGACCAATATAATTACCACAGACTTCAGGTATAACTGAAACATGCAAGTAGTTTTGTTGACAAAGTAAACAATTACCAAAAGGATAGCAGGACGGGTATCTATTCCAAGGCAGTGATATTCAAGCACTTTCCTGCCTATTTAAGGTGCAGATTCCACTGACAAATGGGATGTAAGTATATATTTCAAATCTACCTGTTTTAAATTTTAAATCCCCTTGCTTCAAGGCAGGAACTCACCACAGAGCTCTATTTTCTTTTCCTCTTTTGGTGAGGACAGGGTCTATTCATGCCTGAAGCCCAGAGAAGCACATGCAACTGCAAGATGGGCAATGGCACTTGGTGGATACCACAGCCCTCCTCGCCAATCTAGAAACATGTACTTCTGGTCCCAAGTCTGGAAGAAGAAACCCTAAAAGAACCTAAACATGCTCTTGGTACTGAAAGTTACAGCCACAAAAGACTATTCCAGACCTCTAAATTTTGTGTCTTAAAAGACAAGACATGTCTTATCCTTTGCTTGTGGTGCCTAGAGGCAAGACTGTTCCCTGCCCTGTTTTGGGTACCTAGGATGGGAGCAATGTCTCAATAAATTCCAGCTTTTCCAAGAAACAACAATGCGCTCTCAAAGGCCCTCTTCTCTAAAACATGGAATATACTTGCAGTTTTTTACTTCTACACATACAGGACCCAGTTTCAAGGCCACTGTAGCAGGCACTGACTTAAACTTTGATTTCAGCAGGAGCAGGAAGTGCTAGCATATTATGTAAATTAGCCAGGAACTTGCGCACTTCAATAATGCTTGATTACATGATTTCAATGTTTTTCTCCTTTTTAGTTAATCTAGTCCTTCTGTTTAAGTAAGCTTAGTAGTAAGGCAAAAGCTAGGGGTTTCCTCTGTGTTCTTTCAAATTCATCCCACCAGAAATATATGTGATATGACTCAGCCCAACTGGCTGGCACTCAATAGATCACAGGAAGGCTGAGAAAAAGAAGTATAAAGATGGTTCAGTGATGTGGGTACCTGGAAGAAAGCTCTGCAAGTCACTTGAGCCAAGATCCTCAGCATACCCTGGTTTCAGTGGGGAACAGTGGAAGGTCTTCCACTGGAGTCCAGGAAAAGCAGATAGCAGGTTAGCTCTGCTCTCAAGTATATCAAAAAAACATTTTAGCTCATTAGCTATTCAGATTGTAAATTAGGGATCTCCTTTATGAAAGACATCACTGAATCAGAAATAGCTATTTTGTGAGCGATGAGCAGAAAATTCAGTGCTCTAAAATACTTCCACTGTAGCAACAGAGAGCTAGCCTCACTAAATCCTGCTTTGAAGATCCATTCCACAAACATCAAAATGTGAATGTAATCTGTTATCTCTCACTGTAGTGCAGTATTAGCAGGTCTCAGACAGTGCTAGACACAGTGCCCATATGTGCTTCAGAGGTACGTATACAAGAGAGACAGGCCAGAAGTAGCTCTAAGGAATAAAACTGATTCCCAGTGTCACCCCCACTAGCTGCAATGGATTCTCACCAAGGAATCTGGCTCCATAAGCCTACTGAAAAAAACCTAATTTCAAAGAAATTATGATCTATCTTTCCGCATCCACAAGAATCCCAGTGTGTGGAGAAATAATTTTACCCAGCACTGTTGCAAGGCTAACACTGAGGTGAAATGCAGCAGTTACACAGTACACAGCAGAACAACATACAACTACTGTGTCAGGGCAGTGTATGAATAAAGCTGAAGTACACCATTTAAACTACTAAAATTACTTGCAGTGTTATCTGTCTGCTAGTAGGCTGCTCTGTCAATAGCCATGGATTTTGAATGATCAGGGTAGTTTATATTACTACAAAACTACTTTTTTTGGAATATTCTCCCTTCTGCTTTCTGAGCTAACCAGGACCATATACATTTTTCCTTTGAAAAAAAAGTTTTCAAAGAGCTTGTGAAGAATTCTCTCCCCTCCTCTTGTGACCAGCTGTAGGAAAGCTATGCTCCACCTTGAACCATTACAACTGGAAGTATAGCCAACCGTATGTCTTCTTCCCTAACTGGACTGCAGATCTTAGTATCCAAGTTTGGGGCAGGCACAAGTTTCCACTTACCTCTCCTCACTTGAATGAGGCACACTTTCCCTGAAAAAAAACCTCAGCCACAAGACTGTGTACAGAAAACAAGGCCTAAAGCTTATTCATGGGCCAAGCTGAGGAAATGTGAATGACTAACGTCAAGGCATCTTGTTCAACTCTTTCACAGCTTGTCTCTGTACATCTTATCTAAGAAGACTGGAAAGAAATGCTGATGGCCTGCCATTACTGAGAAAATGTGTGTGTGACGATTACACTAGAGGAAGTGTTTAAGAACAGCTCAGTGTTGTGAAAATAATACCCTATAACAGCTGCCAAGTCCCAGAGGGGTTACATCTCCTGACTCCCCAAGTCATGCACGACTTCTATACATCAGTGTCTCCAACACTCATGGATAGGCATTGTCTTTCATCTCTATGGACAAGCCAACACCTCTGTCATTTCCTATTCACCATGGGGTGCTCTGCCCTGCAAAGAGGGTTGTGCTGATTGGGAGACTGAGCTTTTGAGAAGTTTCACTGCTTTTTTTTTTCTGCTTTAAAATTTTGGCTATGGGAAACAGAGGACTGGAAGGATGTCTGAGGTGTTTTAGGGTGGGAGGAAGAGCAAAAAAGAGGTAGTGGTGGTCTGAACATGGGAATCACCATCCTGTGGTACCAGGGAGAGTGATCTCTGTACAGATGTTTGACATGCTCAGCTCTGTTTTACACTTCTCACATCCACATCACTCATGAGGTATTGTATTATTAGATGCACCCCCAATGTTATGTATTAATTTCCAAAGCAGACTCATTCACACACACATAACACATCCACCCACATGCAGTAATGGTTAGACAGACACAAAGTCATCCAGCAGCCAATTATTTGGGGTGGGAACAGCTTGCATTAGCTCATGATGAAGCTTAGCCTTAATTCTACTGAGCTAGAGAGGCTGGGAGCCGTGCATTGCTCTCCTGACTGACTGCGGATCTCAGAGCAGGGCAGATGATGTCAAGGCAAATCTTTTTTTGTCTGCAGTGCAGACTTTGCTGTGTGAATTTACTTGCAGATGAGGCTTCCAGATCCCCTGTTCAAAAGCAGGAGCCCTAGGCCATACCCACATCTGCCTCTGTTAGCCTAAATTCCCGTTTGTGCTGCAAAAGGAGCATGCAACCAGCAGAGCTGCCCTTGTTTGGGAGTCATTGGCACAACTTTAGATCAATATATGTAGACAACAAGAAGCCAGAGGAATTCGCCCCATTTGGATGATGGATCAGGAGTAGATGAGAGAGGAGTGCCTGTGGTGCAAAGAGGCAGCAGAGGAGCCCAGTCATAATGGGAATACACGGAGAGAAGCTCCGAATGATGTAACTTTACATGAGGTTTTGCAAAACTGAGGACCACAAACTTTCCAAATGCAGTCAGGGTTGAGCCAACAGTCATTGCAAAATCTGGAGTTTGATTTAATTATGTCTTCAACCCAGGCATTTGTTCCAACTCCCAACTGTGCAAAAAGCCTAGCTGCTCTCTAACGATAGTATACACAGTGTATCACCTTAACCACGGCTGGCATGATCTGAAGCACACTTGCGTTTACACTAAAAGCCAAGGGTCACAACAGATTATCCAAAAGATTCAACAGTCCGCGAGCTTAGAGAATGTTTTCTAAAGCTGCCACACCACAGAAAAGGACAGACATCTTGCCAGCTCCTGTGCTAGACCTTTTATTCTGAAGTGTTTACTAAAGTCAAGAAGTCACATATTCCCAAAGAAAAGGGTAGCACACCTTGCAATACACATGACCAGTGAGGAAAAGATGGAACATTTTCTTTTTAGAGCATCTCCAAACCCCATGCAGGGGCTGCACAATTCACATTTACAGACACAAAAGGTAAAATTCATCTTGTCTCCCTCCCCATGCAGGCTTTTCTCCTACCTTTTTTCAGCCTAGTTCTAAATGTGCCACACAATATAGCACCATACATGGGACTGTACAGGCGTTAGTAACCAGTTTCCTTATAAAGACAAAGGAACCAAATATTCAGAAATCACCTAACAGTACATGGATCTACTCATTTTTGTGGTCCTAACAAAAGATGGACAAGAGATGTAACCAAATCTACAGCAGTACACAGAAAAGGATAATCATGAAGAAATTCTCATGAAACTGCCTTGTAGATATTAACCACACCCTTGCTGATATCTACTCTGGCATCTTCTGTTACATTAAAATATTTTTGAGTTTTACAGCTTCTTCCATGGCCCCTGGCAGTACCATCACCCCCTTTTCAAAGTTGGAGAAATCAAGGCACAGAGTATTCTGTTCAGATGGCTCACAGGGTCAAAACTAGATGCCTGCCCTGCCTTCCAGTTTGTCCTTCGATCTGTTATACACTGCTTATGATTCAAAGTGTATCTGCAGCTAAATCAGCATGGGAGAATGATACAAATGGTTTGTAGAGGCATCAAGGAGAACAGACCATGATCTGTAGTCTAGACTGGTCCTTTCTCCTGCCCTCCCCACAATTCACAGAAAACCAGGGATGGAAAAAAATATTCCTCTTGCTATTAATAGAAGTATGACTTGTGCACGCATTAGTACTTTAAAGCAAAGGGGAAAAGATCAAGCATCAAGAATTTTTGCTTACTGAAAGCAGGTTTCCTATTGTTAAAAAAGCTGCATAGAGTCAGTCATCATTATCGTTTCTGTTATCATTTTGACTGTTGGGAGAGCTAGTCCAAACCCTGACACTGCCAGGAAACGTCACCTTTGCACTGCTTCACTATGCCTAATGCAACTTCTGCTTCTCTGCAGAGAGCCAAGATGTCACTGCACTTGCTCAGCCCACACCCCTGTGCTCTGCACCATCCCTCCAGCCTGGTCACAAAGGTGGACAGAGGTGAGAGAACACACAGAGCAGGGCTGGATGATTAGGGGCCTCCACTTCTTCCGTCTCCCGGAGACACGCACATACACATGTGCACACACAACTCCTTTGCAGACGAGACATTGCACTGGATAACAATGAAGTTAGTACTGTGATGAGTTAGCACCTTGCCCTTAAATCACGTGTGAAGCAACGGCTGGGAGGAAGGGACTTACTCATGTGGAGTCCCCAAGTCTTTGGAATGCAGCTGTTATCTCCTTCACAAGCTTCAGAGCGCCGATAACTTTGCAAGACATATCTTTCCCACACCCAGGCAAATCCAAATGCACTTCACTAGCCTTTCCATCCCCCAAACATGCAGAGGGTGGAACCAAGCATCAGACTAACAGTGCTCAGCAGCTCTGACCAGGAAAACTGAATCCCATCAGAGTTCCTCTGCATACAGTCTCACTGGAGCTGTGTACAGGGATGAGGAGTTACTCAGTGCACAGCTACTGACTTCCTGGCAGTCACAAGAACCCTGAGCAGTTGTGAAAATAAAAAAAAAGGGGTTATATCTCCCACACTAGAGTCAGCTGGCAACCTGCAGCACCTCTCCTGCCTCTAAGCTCTTTAACAATAGATGCATAAACACAGACAACCTCTCCATCCAAAGAGGCAGAGATTTAAATCCTTAATTAGCACATTTGGACGAGTCACCACAAAAGAGATTAGCTTTTGCGCATCGCTGGGGAAGCATTTGTGCCCCTATAATGTCCAAGTGGTGGGCCCTCAAGCTGACCTTGGAATTCCCCTTTGGATGCTCATCTGCTTTGCTCTCACCAGCACTGTTTTCCCCTGCTGCATGTAGCGTCTCTTCAGGAGTTAACAGCCTGGTTTTACTACAGTCTGGTGCTAATACTAGGCACGGGGTGACCATATTTGATGTCAGCCACTGTGAATATACTGTGTGGAATGAATAATTTCAATTTGTAAAGGGACTTCCCAGGTAGCAAACCATTCAACACGGAAAAGGGGCAGAAAAAGGTCTCTATAATAGCACCTTGTTAGCCCCGCACACATCTGCTCTCTCTTCCCTGTTTCTGGAGTCCTAACTGCTTTGTCTGCTGACAAAACCCTGATTTTAGTGCTGTCAGCACTGCAGAGCTGTAGAACTGCACAGAGCCAAGCTATGTTCTCATCTGCCTTGTGCTTACCAAAAAAATTGCCCACTTAAGCAAGGATACCTGAGCAGTTCTTACTGCTTGTCACATATAAAGCAGCTTTGATTTGGAGACCCCAACATGAACTTGCAGTGCTGCTTGGTCAAGAAACCTTGTCCTGACTTGTAGGGTGAAAAGTGACTGGTTTACAACCATCTCACTAAGAAATGCCCAGATAATGTGGGAATAAGCACTGTATGGCTGCTAGAGGAAGAGGTTATCTAAACGTTTCAAAACAGAACTTAAATCAACCCTATTCACCATAATAACACTGACTCTTCTGCAACACAGAGCAAGTAAATCTCATGAAGTTATAGGTCACTGGACACCAAAAAGGTAATGATGTCACCAGCCAGGTGCTGCCTGATTTGAAAGATGGTTGTGGATACTACATCTGCACCAGCAGTCACAGGAACACATGTGGGACACAGAGAACCAATAAAGGAGGAGAAGAGGATGTAGGTCTCTCCACATGGAAATAAATCTATGCTCTGTTACAAACCAGGGAAGGGATATAGGAGCATTTGTCAGAGTTGGTGATTTTCTTAATTCTTCCTCTTGGCCTTGAGTTCTGGAAATAGTCTCATCCCTCCACAGACAGGAACAGCCTGGACCTTGTTCAGCCATAGACCTCCTGGCGTAAACATTTAGGGGTAAAATCTTATGCTCTCACTAGTCACTTCCCTACAGACTGGCCTTTCCCTTACACTCATCAGTGGAAATGGGTTTTTTTGAAGTTCTCAAAGACAGAAAAGGAGTTGGCACCTTTGTTTTTGAGTGACATTCATCTGTAGGTAAATTGATTTAATAGCTTGTTAGAGTGCCAATTAGAACCAACAATAACTCAATTGACCTATAACTGCCTTGGCACCAACACAGCTTTCAAAAATAAGAGAAAGGAAGAAATCTATGCTCTGGCAGAGATGAGAGCTCAGATAGTTGGTTTCAAGAGCAAACTGAGGGATTCATGGGCTTGCTAATGAGATGCTCATAACACATCAGAAACAAAGACAAATTTCAATGGTTTCAAGCTAAAATGACACTATGTTATCTCCAGACAAAGATCACTCTTTTATCTGCATAATAAATGGATTTCAGTGCAGCAGCAGTGACTCTACAGCAGAAAAAACTCAGTGCAACAGAAAGCACTAGCACAGTTACCTAACCAGAGTAACACTGTATTGAAAGCTTAAGTTTACCTGCTTATAATAGTACTGAAAAGTCCTACACTGACTCTGTGTGTGCCTACCAATAAACACCTTTAGAAAACACATTTTTTTCCCATAAATAAAATCTGTTTCACACTAATGCAGTGGAGATTGTGCTTCTATACAAATTCACCATTTTAAATGCTTAGCTCCAAAGATTGAGATATTTCAAGTTTAAAAAATAAAAATGGGTAGAGTTTGTCTAAACATTGCTGAGGTGGTAGTGTCCAAGAATGGAAAGAGGGATCACGTCGAAGGGTTTTAAATTACTGGGCAAAATGATCCATTCTTAAATCAGGAAGAAAAGCAGGAACTGAGAAAACTGAGAGTCTTTGAAGAGTCGGAGGGACGATAGCAAGTAAGAATATATAGAAGGAAAGGAAACTAATCTGGGGAGACTCACCCAGAAAAAAACCTGAAGGATAAGGATGGAGACTGGCAAGGGAGGAAACCGGACTGAGTAAAGTGCCAAGAGCAACATACTGCAACTGGAAAATGGCGGGGCAAGGGGGGGGAGGGGGAGGGATGCAGGAGAGGCATGAATAAAAACTAAGGCAAGGTGGAAAACAGTGATCAGATGATAAGCTGGGTATTGGGACCCAGGACCGGCTGGACAAGAAACCTGCCACGAGAAGCCTAGAAAATGGAGATGGGACTGGTGGGATAAGAAACACAAACTTGAAGTGAGCGATGGAGAAAACAACAGGTTGGACAGAGTGGGGCAGAAGGCATCATGGTTAGGTACTGGGGAGAAAACAAGCAGAGAGTTTATAATAAGCAGAGTCTATTTCCTTTGGAAGCCTGGAGAGTAACCCAAGAACCTGGTGCATCATTGTTTCTCTGCTGTAACTACCTGCTACCAGGCATTGCTTAATTCAGAGCAGAGGGCAGTGCAGCATATCCTTGAAAATATCCATACCTGTTAATAAATCCAGAGATATTATTATGATGAGGATAGGGATTTATTTGTTTTTTAAAACCTCAACAACTGTACAAAAACACTGTATTAAAAATTAGACTGCAAAGTCAAAAGCTGAAGTTATGAAATAGCAGAATGGAGGTTAGTTGTACGCATGTATTATGTTACAGTCATTACATGATTCAAAATAGCTCTTCCCATAGAATTCATGCTTCATTCAAGATGAGAGGAAGGACTTGAGGCAGATCTGTGCAGGAAAGAGATTTTCTATAGGAGCTCATTTCTTGCACAATCTGGAAGGTTTGCAATAAAAGAGATAAGGAACTGCAGAATGAGATGTGATGGCTAGGGCAGATGAGCGGTGCCCTGGAGATTCCATCTCTGCCAAAAAGTTCCTGCAGAGGTGTTAGGCAAATCGCTCAGTTCCAAACTGTAATTAGAATAATATTATTGTGTGAATACCATGTCATTGTTTACAGCTTTTTTTTTTCTATAACAACAAATAAACTAACAAACATCAGAGGCTTAGGAAGAGGGTGGGTGGGACAGGCATGCCTATTTCTCAGTCTGGCTGCTCACCAAGCTAGTCTAAGAAATGGTCCAAATCAGAATGTCCCAATCCTCTTAAAGCACCCATTACTCTTAAAACAGGTAGTCATTATCTCTGTGCCCTTGTCTTCCGGGTCACAGCGGTGTTTGATCCCTTACTAAGCACCCACAGAGGCAGAGCTCTGAACATAAGGTATGCTGTGTAATGCTACCTACTCTGCAAAACAGGTCCTCAAATTGACTACACCAAGTTAATTAATGGTTTTGACCTTAATCTCTATGAGTCTCTACCACCTTGCTATAAACTGGGGATGATAGTACCAGTTTCCTAGCCAAGGTGTCAGGAAGCAAAATGAACATCTACTGCTATTATAGTTGAATATTTTATAAGTGCTAAAGAAAAAAAAGGCCATGAGAAAATTAACCTGTTTTTTTCAGAATAGGATCTGAATAAGATATAATAAATATGATATGCTATCTTACAAGGAGAGATGGAGAAAACGTTAAATAGTTTTTCACAAAGGAACCATCCCTGTGTGCACTGAATGAGGCATGGGTTTCTGTGGAAGAGATAATATGTTCATCTATTGGCAGAGATTTGTATGAAGGGCCTGAATTAAGTTTATGCAGAAAATCTTAATTAGCGTCTTCTTAAATCTCAGTGCTTGCTTTAGTATTTATTTATACACTTTCATCTCATTTTCTGCATGTGAACATACATGAAAATACTGTAAGATTATATGATTATAGTCTTAAAACATACTATGGTGATATACTGAGGTGTTTCATTTACTGAGACCTTCCTGTTTTCAAACACTGCCTTTTGTAGCATCTGAACACGTCTCATACAAAAAACTATATCCCCACACTGATTGGCTAGTGTGGGATTTTTTATCCTCTGCCTCATGACATGTGAACTAGGGCAGGAAGCATGTGATGACTTGCTATGGACATGGGAAGTACGGCTGCACTGGTTTGGTCCCCTTAGTTCATGGTCACAGAACCATGTTTCTTCTGCAGCCTGATTCACAGTCCACTGAAGACAACAGAAATCCAACCCATGCCGTTCAGCAGGGTTTGGATTATCCCTCATATTCTTGTTGTTTGGATCCCCTCACTCTGCTCCAGCAAAACTGCCCTGGGAATTAGCAGGAAAGTTGTCTGTGGTCAACACAGCAAGATCTGACTTCAGGAAAGCATCTCCCATCCCTCAGCTAGCAGTGTCCCCATACGTTTTTGAGGCAACTGCCATCAGCATGAACAAGAAAAGATGAGCTGCCTACCAATAAACCTGTGTCTGATTTGCACTTGTATTTGTTTCTAACAACAGACACAGGTGCTCTTACTAATGCAACTGTTTTCCTGACCTTTCCCTCTAAGCAGAGGTTTCACTGAACCAGAATTTCAATTTGCTGTAAATAAGGCTCACACAATGGGTAGCTTTCATTTTACTTTGCTATGAGCAGTGGACAAGTCATAAGTTCAGAGTTTGTGGGCAGCTTCTGAATGCGGATAGGCATGAAGTGAGGCCAGCACAAGAAGCAGCGTTCTGGGCATCAGGTACAGAAAAGGGCGTTACTGTCTGAGAGCAGGGAGAGCAACACCCCCCAAGTGAACTGCCAAAGTCAGTAAGCAGTGCTGTATGCTTCACAAATTGTTTATCCTTCTAACAAAATAGTGAAAAGCTTACGAATGAAAACAATCGCCACAGACAAAGCAACACTCCCTGTGGCACTCTGGAAATCAGTTCTACTCCAGGGAGTGGAAAAGGTAAACACACACCCTTCCCATTTTTGCTCAGTCCCACCAATGGTACTGGGTTCAGTATTTAGTACTACAATTAGTAAATCCCACTGATTCCCCATGAGAGACAGTCTGAATGACACTGCTTAGAGGTCTGGAGCAGCGTGAAGGGGAGCAAATGATTTTGTTCTTCAGGAATTCCCCTACCTTATACATCGCACCTGAGTGTCTATTTCTTTTGGTGCCACAGAAAACTCCCCAGGTTCCCAAGCAGATAGGGAGCTCTGGCAGAGGAAGCAAATGAAAAAAAGGATCTGTTTGCAGACAAGTATTACAAGTAAGGGAGAACAGTGAAAAGAAAAATTCTAAAACCTGAAGCTGGGACTGTTACCGAGTGGAATATTTTCCATTGTTTTCAAGGAGGTAGCAGCTTCTCTTTTCTGTGAAGAAGTTAATAGATTACTGGGCAGTGAATAATGTTCAGTTCTATTTACATCCACTGTTTGGACTATTTTGGTCCTTCAGATCGTGTATGCATTCTCAGGCCTTTCTAAAAGCAGCATGCTACACTTTTTTGCAAGCCATTCTGGATAGCACCTACAACCAGTATGCTTCAGTCAGCTACAAACTAGATAGATCATTGTTTGTCTGGAATTTTTTTATTAAACCAATTGTACTGGATCAATGCTTCCTCTAAGCAATAAATTACAATTCTACCTACCCAGTGAAAAACCTTTCAAAGTCGCAGATAAATCTTGATCTAGGAAATAGTTTGGCTCTGCACCGATGTGCGATCAACCACAGATGCAAATAAACTTAAGCCGCTAGCACATACATCTGCACCTCAGAATAGGAGCTAGTATTCTTAATTTCATTAGAAATTGCTAAGACACCTTTTAAGTGCTTCTAGAACTAGTTCACTGCATTAGTCATGGTACTCAGGGGCACCGAGTTTGGTTTTTATAAAGGTCATTTGGTGTCTTTTCCCCTCACAATGGACTAAAAGCAGAAATCAACAGAGCCTTAATCTATATTAATTTGCTTTACTCTTGGAGGGTCATGATTTGCCACTGGAATTAGCTGTATTAGATGCTAAAATGATAATTTAATGAGACTATGATGAAAGCCTCTGTTCTATTCTGAAACAGGAACTCCTCTCCCATAGCATGAAGAAGCAGCAACTCCGTGAAGTCAGAGGAATTACACCAATGTCATTTCGCAGCAGAATCAAGCTCCAGTAAATAGGGCTGGAGTGTTCCCTTCAAAACTTCTAATCTCAAACTGTACTGAGACAGGAGTCATGAAGTCTGGAGCTCTACCAAAATGCCTGGAGATGCACCTCACTCTCAGAAGTGAAACTGGTTTCTCCAAAAAGACAGAGAACAAGATCTGGATCTAAATATTTATTAACTTGAAACTTGTACAGCAAATGCTGCTGCACAGCTTTGGTGACAGCAAAGTGCAGGATAATGGAGACTCATGCCTCTTACAAGATCCTAAAGCTCCAGAATCTGCACCCATCTATAACAAGGAGCAATCACGCATTGCACTGCGTAATTTGCAAAGCAGAAAATAGAGTCCTTTGGGTCAAGGATATATTTTGATAATATCTGCTCTTTGGTGCAATCTGCTGCATTTCAGAGGTCAAAAGATGTTATTCATATTCATGTGTTTTTTCCAAGACAGATGCTTTAGTAGCATTCAGAGAAGGAGGGAACACAAAATCTGAACAGAATCTGGGAAAGCTCCCACTCTTCTTCCAAGCAGCCATTGTTCATAGGTCATTTTTCATGGAAGCCCATGCATTTTCTCTAAGCAGCATTCATATTCAAACAGATATGCTGCAAGTGACCTAGAAAGACGGGTGAACAAAGTTGCCCCCCAAATATACATACTGACCACACCGTGGTGCATCCAACTCCTCCTGGGCTCTTCAGATGTCTCTCTGTACAATCAGTACCACTGCCCCATCTGATTTTGATATATAATAGTAGAGAGAAAGCACATATTTGTGTGCTAGGCTTCTAGCATCAATTTAGAAGAAACACAAAGCAGCCAGATATCAGCCTACCTGGAATCTGACACCAAGCAGAGAATGTCTTGCACCAGGGTACAGATATCCAACTCACTGTGCTTTCTCCGCACCAATGCAAAGCTACGTCAGGGGAGGATTTTATTATTAATACTAACAAGTCATACATGTATTCATATATATCTGCACGCATACAAACATCTGAGTGTTAGCAGACTCAGTGTGATCAGCTGGCCTGGGAGAGTCTAAGCTTCCCTGCATATTTCCATTCCTTTGTGTAAGGCTAGGAGTGGCCCTATAGCCAAGTACCTCAGATATAAAAACCTACCTCATAATTTACTGTGCCGTTTTAAGGAATAAGCACTGGTTCACTAGGAATCTTAAAAAATAAACTCTTAGGACCATCTCACCTTGGGCAAGGTGGTTACCTCAGCTGCTGCTACAATCCTTTTACTTAAGTTTGCCAGGCTGGTTCTATGCTGAAAACATAGTCATAAAGATGGAAGGGAATAAATCCACTATACAGATACATAGAAGATATGCAAACTGAACGCTACTTTTGCATAAATCCAAATACAATCCAGAGACTAAATCCAAAATTCCTTGAGGGTGCAACACACAGATAACATCTTGCTAGAATAACCTAAGAAAGCTCAGTAGTTAGTTTTTAACTCCAGACTTGTGGCAAATAATACAAAGATCTATAGCCAAGAGTATGAAATCAGTTTTGTTATTTTTAAAGCTAATCACTCTCACATTTCACCGTGTTTGTGAGGTGTTACTTGATCAGTCACAACTGGGAAGCAATATTACACTCTTTTCAATCTCAGTTTGAATAAGATTGTACTTGCAAGGACTATGTATCATGATGTAGCTACTGGAAACCCTCATATGCTCGGTCAGCTGTGCGCCTGGGACACTTGAATGCACTGAATTTAAATGACAGTGCAGTCTTCCAATTCACGTAGCCTTCTAATAACATTTGTTAATCCAAGCAAATATCAAGGAATCTGTTCAGTGCCAGTGCTGAATCTTCTAAGTGTGTGGACTGCTTGCTAAATCCCTAAAAGGTAGTGTCAAGAGGTTTCTGTCATTTCTGTCTTTGGGCACCGAAATCCACCCTGGAACTCCTTCCTGCAATTATCTTGCTAACTGTATTTTAGGGAATAATGCAAGGTTTCTTGAAGAGTCCAAGAATTCAATAAAATCATGTAGTTTGATAGATATGTGTTTGAATAATTTTCTTCTGTGTGCTTTTAAATGTGAGATGTAAGCCAGTTGTAATTAAAGTTGAAGCAATAAACCCTAGCCATTGATTGCACTAAGTAATTAATTATTGATTGCAGTACTTTACATACATATTGCAGAGGACAATTCACCTGTGCAGTAGACAATACTTTACTCAGAAATACCCAAACACAACCCCTCTCCTATACAGAACTATACAAAAATTGGCTCTAGGGTTTACAAATTAACTTCTTTATTAACCTTCATGGAAATGTTGCCATCTGAGTGAAAGCAAGCCATTACTTTCATAAAGATAATGTTAACTATTCCCTGCCCAATTTAATTTTGCAAATAAGGATTTACAGACGCAAAAAAGAAAATCTTTCTCTGTAAGACTCTGAAGGTGTTAAGTTCCCTTTTAATGAATGCTGCTATCCCCTGCACACACCAATTCCTGACAAGCAATGCTGCAGTAAGAAGCCTACAGAACAGCAACAGTAGCAACATCCCTCCCTAACTCTTGGGGAAGCAGAAGGAAGAGGACTTTCAGGTACGAAAATGGGAACTGAAACATTAACCAGGCAGACCATACGTTCTGAACTGGAGATGCAGGACTAGTTAAGCAGCAGACACCACTCTTTTAGTCTAGAGTTGTGCATCAGGTGGGAATCTTTTTCCCCATTTACACTGAACTTATGGAGAGGCTTTCCCTTACAAAAAGCCAAAGCAAAAGACACTTGTTGGTTTAAAAACACAATTTAAAATTAATAATAGTGTGGGGACACTAAAATTAAGCTTAAATATAAAATGAAACCTGCAGATTGTTTGACTGGAGAAGATCTTGGATGTGTTCTCCAGCTCCTCTGACTAGGAAATTAACAAGGAAAGTTAAGTCTGGGTGTGTGCGCTGTGCGGAAAGGTCTGAGCTGGACATGAGTGGGCCAGGAGGGGGGGATTGTACCTGAAGTCGCTGTAGGGATGGATGATCCAGAACCCGGCAGACTTAACCCTTTCCTGCTCCCTCTCCACGGCCTTCTGGCTGCCAAACATCCTCAAGGAGAATTTGTTGACCCCCGGCTGGAGCATGGCCCCGAACTGCCTCTGCATGAAACCGGCTTGGCCCAGCCTCTGCTCCTCATCTGGGGTGATCTGGTCGCACCCTCCTCCTCCTTCCACTTTGATGGAGGTAGAGGAGCAAGCCCGGGGGGGATGCTGCTGGGGCTCCGGGGGGGATGCTGGTGGTGGGGGCGCTGGCAGTCCCTGCTCCAGCTCCCCACTGCTGGGGGGGCTCTTGTCCTCACTAGGGGAAGCCGTCTCCCCTTCACCGCCGATCAGCCTCTTCTCCTCGGCCGCGTCGTGGAGGTGCCTGCTGGTCAGCGAGGACAGGCTCCCTTTGAAGCGGCGGCAGTCCCCGTTGGTGCTGGTCTTGGCGCCCTTGCTGCCTGCCTCCGTCTCCTGGAGGCCGGGGTCCCCCCCTCTGCTGGGGTCTCCCCCGAGTGCCCGGGTGCTCCCAGCAGAGGGCGAAGGCAGTGGCTTCAGCCTGATGCTCTTCCTCCGAGTGTCCTTGTCGCTGTCTTCCTCCTCGTCCATGATCGACGCCTTGGGTCCTATCTGTTGGGGCAGGCTGTAGAGCCTCTTGCGCATGGAGGGGGGCAGCTTGTCCATGGCCGATGCTGCTCAGTTAGAGGGAGAGACCCCCCTGCTCTGCCCAAGGAGGGGAACCGTCACTGCCCCCAGGCCCCTGCCCCCCAGCTCAAGGGGCAGAAGGGACCGGAGACTGGCGTGTCATCTCCTTACCAGACTGTGGCATCCACAGGCTCTGCATCAAAACACAGGCTCTGCATCCAGAAGGGAAGGAAAAAAAAAGAGGGAAGGCAAAAAAGTCCCCCCCCACACCTCCTCCGTTGTCCCGATTTGGCTACTTGCTGCTTGTCTCCCCTTGGTGAGTGTTACTGCAATCCCTGTCTGCTCAGATCCAGAGCACTGGGCAAGAAGTCTAGAGGAGAGCCACACTCTTCTGGCTGGAAGGCGAGGGAGAGAGGCAGCAGCAGCAGCAGCCGCCTTGCCATGTTGGCTTCGAGATGCAAATGTGCTGTGTCTCCCGGCAGGCAGACATCATCCGGAAAGAGAAGCTCAAGCCCGGGTGCCTCAAACTCCTCAACCTGCCGGCCAATAACACAATGAACTGCAACCTGCAGCAGCCACTGCTTGCTTACATCACTGTCATCACTTATTCCTCATGCAGCCTCTGCTCCTGGGAATATTCATGAAGCGATCCCATTCTATTGGGTTGCCATAGGAGCGACTACTGCACACAGGCTCTGCCTACCTGAGCCAGCACCCGGGCTTCTTAAAAGGGCAACGCCTGGCTGCCAAGGGTGTGTGTGGCTGAACGGGCGCCGCAAAGCTGCTGCTGCTGCTGCTGCTG
>NW_010972775.1:1654605-1760978 GCF_000737465.1 Haliaeetus leucocephalus
GCCGCTGCTGCTGCTGCCGCCGCCGCCGCTGCCGGGCTGCAAGCACCGCGTCGCCCTGGCGCTGCAGAACTCCTGCCGCTGAGCAAAAGTCACCCGCGGCTCGGCTTTAGCTGACAGTGCCAGGCTTAATGCCATCCTTGGTTTAACGGTAAAAAATACCAGGCGGCCGTGAATTTAAAAGTAGCAGCATCATAAACATTAAAAAAAAAAAAAAGGAGCAAGAAGATTCCTTTTTCTCTTAGATGCTGACGATCCTTTCTCCTTCTGGAGTTGTGGCTGCTTTGTTGCAGGTTTGCTTGTCAAGACCCGGGGTTTTGTGGGAAGGGGCAAATCCAAATCTAAAGAAAAAACAGCAGTTCACCTTGAAAATCTCACTTGCATGCAAAGCAGGGGCTTGGGGAGTGCCTGTCTTTTCTAGCAGAAGTTTGCCTGCTGGGAAACACGTTGTGTTTTGTACCTGTCTACACTACCGAAGGTTTGGAAGGTTTCTTTTTCTGTTGCTGTCTTGCTTACCCGTTAGACATGCAAAACGTTACTATTTCTCCCTTGCGGGGTTGGATCTGTAGAAGTAATTAAAAAAAAAAAGCTGCATCTCTAAGAGCTCCCCTACTGGATTGAGGGAGGCTGGTCTGGGATGGCGAAAAAGGAGTGTGTGGGATGCGTGGGCTCTCTGTACGACATGGGGAAACCCACTTCCCAATGGGCACCTGAGTCAGCACTTTCTGCGGCTCACCCTCGACTAGCGTGTCTCGCAGGAGGCTGCTCCTGGGAAAATAACAGCTCCGGATGGGAATCCTTCTTTCTTTCACTGCTGGCTACAATGCACGTCATACAATAGAGGCCAAAGCAGTGGAAAAAAAGGCTAAAAAATCAGGCATTTCCCTTCCTTTTGTTCTTTGAGACTTTTTTTTTGGAGAAAAGGAGGAAAAGAGGTGGCAATCAATCCTGCCCTGTGCTTCTTTGGGAATGGCTGTTTATTCTGTTAAGAAGTTCTTACATTGATAAAACTGGTTCAAATTATTTCAAATTAGTGTAAAGCCTTTGAAACCAGTGGAGTTAAATTAAGAATCTGTTTAGCCACATGAGAGACTGTTTACATATATTTTTGAATAGAGTCAATATCTGAGGCTTTCTAGATACATTTAAAATCATACCTCCTAGGAAAAGGAAACCACGTGAACCGTGCAGACAGGCAGGGAGGCTAAACACAGGCAACAAATGCCCACTGCAAGCAGTGAGGAAATCCTCACCCCATCTCTGCGCTTCTGCTTTCATAAACAAATATTCACCTTTTCCTTTCCAGAGTCACCTGTCACTCGCCTAAGGTAACTGCCATTTAAAGCAGCAGGATGTTACTTAAGCTCTTACTTCAAGGAAATGCAGCCATCAGCAGTGACTTCACCGTACACACAGACAGCACTTGCTTCCTCATCTTTCTTTGCCTGCTCCCTCACTCTCTCTCTTGAATCCTTTCTCTGAAGCATTCACCTGCTCCTCTTCTCCTCCCACCTCCTGGCACAACCTAGACTGGCTGTGACTCATTTGAAATACTCTACAGTGAAGCTACCCAGTGCAAAAATTATTTAATATTATTATTTTCATCACAATTTCTGGTAGAACAAGCTTTTCAGGGGAAATAAATCTCGAGTTTCAAATGCTCCTGTAGATTAGATAATGTGAACTAAGCCAGTGATAGCATTAAAGGTCTTTTTCCTCTTCTTCCCTCCTCCATGCACTAGGGATGCTGAGGTGTAAGCACTTCTGTGCCTAAGCTGCAATCAACTGCTTTCCAAAAGGATGTGTTTTGATTAATGAGGTGCATAACATCTGAAACTGATGCAGCTTCTTAAACACAGTCCCTAATGTTCCCAGAGAATGACAGAGCAATAAAGGATGTGCTCAAGGAATCAAGCTGTTCGTCCTTTTTCAGCTATAGGTATTCTAGCCGGCTCTCAGAAAATGCCCACGCTCTTCATTTCTTGGTCTTTCTGGGATTATTCTCTGAGTGCTGCCTTATTTGGTGACACAAATAAGATTCTCTTACAGCCCTGAAGTGGGGAAAGAACACAACAGAGCATGCAAGAAGCAGAATGCTCCTTTATCAGTTCTGTAGCTAGGAAAGAAAATTATCAGGTGCAAAGACTGAGTCAGGCTGACTGGCACACTGCTACACTATTACAGAAGCATGCAGATATCCCCCATGCCCAGAATTCTGGCTAGCACTTCCCAGCCACCAGTGTCCAGTCTATACGATGCATATGATTCCTCAGATGCAGGTAAGTTTTTTAAGGGTTTTGGGGGGGACACCATGTTTGTTAACCTTTACACCTATCTATAAAGCATTAAGCTTCACTTCAGTATCACACCTGCTTTGAAGCAATTTTTCAAGCACATCATTTTAGCAAATACTGTAGTCCCATTTTGGGGGGGGAGAAGCTTAACCTGAAATAAGAGCCTAAGTGCTGTATTGAATCTAGGCCTTGTCTAGCAGATAGCCCAAAGCAGGTAGCCCAAAGTGCTAAAAACCAGAACATGCATTCTTGTGTAGCTCTGTCTCCAAGTGTGGGTTCCTAAGCACTTCTAAAAACTTGGCTCCAGGAGTTATAGGTACCAAACTCAGAGGGAGTTTTAAAGTCCTTAAAATGTAATGACAGTTTTGTGTCCAGAGAACTTCAAAGTAATGATATTTTTATTTGAGAGCCTTCCAAGAACTAAGTGCGGGAGGCTGGGAATTATCCTCGTCTAATGGTATGAAACTACTATCATGGACATTATTTATCATCAGCATTATGGCAGTGCTTTCCATGTCAGCAAATGGACATTTATAGGCACATTTTTAGAACATTTCAGAAAAGCTAGGACAGTTGCCTATCATTGGCTGCACAGTACATTCAAAGGGGGTATAGAGAACCCACCTGCCTGGAGACCTGGAAAAGGGAGAACTGGTTTTGAGGGAAATAGGTTCCTTTTTAACAATATTTGTCAGATACTGCTCCAAGATTTGGCATAGATACAAAGGGAATGGATTTAGTAGGGAGAACGCAGGTGAAGCAGCCAAAGATTCATTTGTTTCTTAGGGGATTTTGCCAGCTCGTATATACATATTTATATGTACATATATACGTAGTGCTATTTTAATAAAAATCCAGTGCTGCAATGCAAATGTGAAAAATCACATTCCTAATGAGCTCAGAACTATAGAAGAATAGACTGAGAGCCATAAAAACTGATATCCTCTAGCTCAGGGTACAGAAAGCAGCAGTGCAAGCTGCTGTGTGAGGACCACCTTTGCTTGGGTGAGTTTCAGTCATCACCCTTGAACCTTTGTATTCTCAGATAAAAAAGGAGTCAACAAACATGTGGTATAGATTGCAAGAATGGGAGCAAGTCCTTTCAAAGCTTCCTATTGTTCCTAGCAGGCAGCAAGTAACTTGTAATTGGCATTTGAAATTCATGAAATATTCAACACCACAAAACGGGGAAATTCTACCTCAGAGTTTTAGTGGTGGAGTCTGTACTCACTGCCTCTGCAGCTTATGTCATACCTAGAAGATAATAAAGAAATAATCACCATAAATACACAAATCTTATCTTCCCCTCACCCCTATTAATTACCCAAGTGTGCTGTCACACTTGTACTCTTTGAAATTCAGCCAATGCTTTCTCATTGCTCTATCATGTTCCTTGCAGAAACTGTAAAGTGGGGGATTGAACTGCTGGAACATATGTTGAAATCTGTTTAAGGCACAGAGAAGAGGGCACCTGAGCATCTGGCCAGGATAAAGGAAACAGCTGAGCAATGGGAAGTGAGATCCATGCCAGGATGCTGGACTCTGGGGAGTCACCCCAGAGGGTAAGGAGGAAAGAGAAGAGTCCCACAGAGCTGGACGTCAGGATGGAAGGAAGAAGTCCACTTTGGCTATGCAAGAATTGTTTTGGGTTGGGAAAAAGAACAGTTCAACAGCTCCCATCAGTGGAAGCAGAGATATACTAAACAGATCCCTAACAACAATGGACTGTGGAGCCTTGCAAGAGAGGCAGCAGCAGGAGATGAGATACACAACAGGACAGAAAAGCTTGTATCAGGAAGTACTTGGAAAGCTATATTAATTCCAGTTTCCAGTGGTAAACAAATCTGGAGCAATCCCATTCTCTTCACCCTTGTAACCAAGATCAAAATATAAGCACTTGCCTAGGATATAGGGGGTTGCTGGGAATGTACTTATAACTAACAAACAGCTTTGCTGCTGGACTATGAAAAAGGAAATGTTATCCAAAGAATCAGCCATTTTGGTATCTATGGAAAGAAGTTGCAGACTATACAGAAAATAAACCTCTGAGATTTTCAGGATGTTTAGATGTTTTGCAAAAGCTGGTAATCCTCACTACAGCAACTAGCTGAAAATGATAGCTAGAAACAGATTGAGTAGCATGAGCATCTTGCCACCTGACCTTTAATATTCCCCTTGGAGAATAGAAAACTTAATAGAAATAGAAAAATAGAGACAAGTAACCAGGTATGAAGCTACGAGGAAGAGAAATTACATAGAATCTGTAAGCTGCTGAGATTGGAGCAACTATATGATTTAGTCACAATTACTTTTAGTTTATGAGGTACCTACATTTTTACATTATGGTCTAAACTCTACCAATGAATTTTCCAATATTCACATTGAAATGCTCATATTAAGCGTGTATCTTGGACTTCAGTAAAATTTGCCTTCCAAATGTATATTCCATCAAATTTCTATTTAAAAACCAAGCACTAGCTTATTTTCCTACCCTCATCTGGAATTATTCAGGAGAGGGTTGAGACAGTATGGGGAGATTTGCTCGAACTGGATCGGTTCAGTGACTATCAAATGACACTTTCTCAAAATAGCACCTTTCACCAGCATTTAATGAGCTGTAGCTTCACAAAGAATAATGGACCCCTTTTCAAGAGTCTGTCCCTGACGATGTATCTTCTGTCTACATGAACTGTACTATTTTTGATTATCAAGCAGTGCTGGATTTGATGGGAAATGTGCTATTGTCTCCAACAACAGTAATGGCAGCCCCCAACTTTGGGAAGTCCAGACTCTGCTTTTAGTGAGCTGAATTCTGTCAGGGCTGACTTTAACCCTTTCTCTTCCTCAGTAAGTGAATCAAATGAACTCAACATCATGATGTTGATACAACTGCAAACCAAAGTTTCACAGCCATACCACCTGTCAGACATTTATACAGCTCTGATTTAGGAACTCATAATCCTAATGGATGTATCTTAACAATGCCTCCCTGCAGCAAATTGCTGAAGACAGGCAGAAGATTTAAAAATTTGAAATAAGAGACTAATTAGAAACAAGATGCTCTGTGAGCAAAATGGCTATGAAAGAAATGTCCCACAGGTTTATGCCTTGTGACTGGAGTCTCCAATGTCTAATGTGCAGGATTCAACACAAACTTTTCCTCCATAATTCAAAATTGTACTGTCATGGATTCTCTAAGGTTTAGTAATTTGTTGATGCTGGTGCCATAGGCTGCAGCAGCTCTGAGCAGAAGACCCTCAGAGATCCCTTCCAACCTAAATTATCCTTTAATTCTATGATTCTATGGCTCAAGAGGAATTCGCTCTTTACTCCAGCTACCTACTTTCACAAATATGTAGGAATATACTATCTTTGAGACAAAATCCCTCTGTCAAATTTGTTTTAAACCATGAAACAGGTTGAAATATTAGTAGGAGGGAACTGACAGACTGATGGATAGAAAGCATGCCTGTATAAGCTTAGTTTCCTCAGGTAAGCAGCTAGAAGTAATTTCATGATTTTGGAGAACTCAGACATTTCCGTGCTTATTCATGATTTCTGAACTCCTGAAGATAGCAAAATTGCAAAAACAAACTTAGCCAGCATGTCTAAACAATATGGTAGTAGAATAGCTTCAAGCAGAAGATCCTAGTTTATCGTTACTCCTTACATATACCCCTGGTCATGCTGCTACCCACAGAGGGATGTTTCAGGTAGTTATCCCTCCCACTCAGTAACTTAAATGGAATAGAATTTCACTGCCAATAAAAACAAGGCCAAAGGCTAGGGAGATACAGTATTTCTGCCTGCATTTCATTCCTTACTGGTGTAAGTACATCCTCTACAAACAAGCAACCAGGTTAGGCCAGTCTGAGTCCTCGAGACAGTCCCATTATCTTGCAAGAGAAAAGAATGATTTGTGCCACGGCCATGTCTGTTGCTCAGCAGCAGTGTCTGCAACTGTCAGCAATGCTGAGTGCCTCAGTGAGCCAGTAGATAAGTAGAAGAAAGGGAATAGGCTTCAGTTGATAAGGCTGCAAATAATTCTATGAGGTTAAAATAAAGGCCTCCTCTGTCTGGGCTTTGCTTTTAGAAACGAGCCCTTCAGTGGTACTGCATATAACCCACTAAACACCAGAAAGATCTTGTGGTTATCCTAAATCTGGAGATTATTTCCTTGAGTTTGCACCTGCCTATGTCTACACATGCACATTTGTGTTTGTGCTATTAAGCTTTTATCTCAATTCTGGATCAAAAAAGCACTCCAGGTCCAATTTGGACCTCTGTCACTTGCTACTGTTGTTTCATTATAGGTGTTACTGAAGCATCTAAAAAATCCTGCTGATATCAAAACCCCTGCAGAGGAAGGTAGTCCAGTCCCAGTCTAAACAGCAGAGGAACAGAAAATAGCAGTAGAGTACATAATCTCATGGTCTTCAAACACCGGCTCAGTGCTGGCTGTTTCCTTTTTGCTTGTTTAGTTTTAAAGAAGGCTTTGTCAAGAGGAGCTAGAGCAGGGAAAAAAAGACAGAGAAGGGTGGATCCAAACCGGAAGAGAAGAAACTAAGAATATGGAAAGAGGGCAGGGAAAGAATTGTCTGCATTGCATTCACCTTTCTGTATGATAAAGTTGTGTTGCAATGCTACCATTAAGGAGGGTAAGAACTTCCATTATAAGCTTCTTTATGGTCATTCTTGTTCTCAACCAACTAAGATGACATTCTGAAAACCTTATCTTCACCAAAAAGTTCATTTCCTTCTTTTGAAAGTTATCCCTGCTGGTTTTGGAAACAAGGTTGTATGTATAGAAGAGAAAAAAAGAGAAAATGCACTTTTCCTGTTCTCTTTTTTAAATGGTATTTTAGGAACCCAAGTTGCTAATAATAAAATGAGATTTGGACTTCCTAACGTAAAGAAGTACAAGAGCTGTACAGTTGACAAAGATTAAATACCCAGTAAACCCCGAAGGATGGAGGCAGAAGGTTCATTCAGCGTTTTTTTATCTGTGCTTCTCCTTCCCTGGATGTTCCTTGCCAGCCACATCTATTCAGACTGTATGCCCTTGTGCTAATTAATATCTATCGTGCAGGCATCTCCCTAGTTCTCAGGCATACAGACTAAGAACTAAGATTTTATCTTACATAGTAACCGCACAAGCTGGCCCTGATTAAACAATGTCAAATGCTCAGATGCTCTTGGAGCTGAGCTGCAAGGCTGTGTTCGGCTCTGCACAGGCAGGGAGTGACCAGCCCTGCACCACACTGCAGCAGTTCTAGAAGTCCATCCAGGGACTCCCCATTGATTAATTTTCACAGCCTGTACTTTGATTTGTTTTCAATACGCCGCTGACCTTTGTGTAAGGGTTTAAATAAAGCTCTACAGACTCTCGAGGCCATTGCCTTGATAGTATCAGTTCATCATTGTATAAATTTGTCTCAGTGGATGGTAGTCTTGTGTTTGTATGTGTGTTTTTTTGCAAGGGGGACGGATCCTGCTCACCTGGCTCTTCTGTGAATGCTGAAGCTTTTTTTCTGGTAAAATCAATGAGAAAACCGCACACTGCATCTCATGTTACTACTCTGTGCTGTTTAATGCAAGGGCAGGACAACAAACAACCGTTCTAGATGCTGCTTCCTGGACTCTGTCTTCTTTTCAGACAATGCCCTTTCCCATGTGATTTGTAGAAACATTCCTGGGAGCAGGACCAGAAGACAGGCCTTCCTGATTTTCCCCTAAACCATTAGCTGACAGAATCATATTCCCTCCTGTGCTCTCCTACCGATTGATGGTATCTTAAATCTTCTGTTCAATGGAGCAACTTCACAAAGATGCTTCCTGTGGGACACTACAGGAACAGGAAAGCGGCATTTGCTTCACCAGCTGCAATTTAGGAGAAGAGTGAGAACTGCTCTGTTTGTTTTTTTAAAAAAAAAAACTTAAATCTTTATGACAGTGTTCTAGATGATGTGAAGATATATGCAGCTCCACACAGGGCTGAACTGTGGTGAGACAATGGGGAGAAGCAATTTGTGGCTACTTGATTTTGTCAGCATTTCCCTTGTGGCTACGTTGCTTCCTGCTCAGCACACAGGCTGGCCCAGAGTCCCTGGAGAGCAACCAGGGCACAGGACGGAAAGATTCAGTGTCCCACTCTGGGCTTGGTCGGGCCCTCAGGAGTTACACACTGTAATACACAACACCTTTGAGCGCCTATATCCTTCACTGGGTCTGGCATAAAAAACTTGCCTGAGGTGACGCAGGACATCTGTCCATTTAGCTTCCCAGGTTATACATGTTCCTATGGTGTCTAGCAGAAAGTTACTAGCAAAAACCAGTTACTTCTGCTTGCTGCTCCCGTTCGCTACTGCTGTAAAAAAAACTGTATACATACTTATATATATATATATACTTTTTTATATATATATATATATATGAAGTAGCTTAGTAAAGCAGACCTAGACACTGCAATCATTTTCTCCTCCTACTCCCATAGAGGGATGTCAGACTAAACAGCACTCTGAAGCTGGCGACATCTCAGTGCATACTCTACCCCAGAGGAAGCACTTAAGGTTAAATAACAACAACAACAAATACCAATTTCCTCCTTCTGAGCAACTTCATGTCATAGTGGATGCTCAACAGGCTGCTGTTCAAAGTCTGCATAAGAAAATTTGTACACATTATTAGCCACTTCTGTGCTTGTTAATTCTGTCCTTGGTTTTCACCATTCTGCAAACCCCTTCACAAATCCATGTTTTAGTGGAGCAACAGACTTCTACTTCCTCGGATTTGCAGGTTTCACTTAACAGGATTAGGTGACATGATTTATTTAGAAATGTGTGGTGATAAAAATACCCAGTTCATGAGTAATGGAGGGGAAGCTCACAATTTTGTTGTTGCTTTTTTAAATTCAAACTTCTCAGCAGGGAAAAAGGTTCAGATCAGGCGTTTACCACCCACACTTTTCAGTACTCAAGAATGCTTAACTTTTTCTAGCAGGGAGAAGACTGGAGTGGAATAAATAGAGAAGACTGAGTCTTGCTGTGGGACCTAAAGAATGTGAGATTCAAAATTACCTGATCTTCCCATCAAGCCTAGGGCTGACACAGAATTTGTGAAAACATCTTCCTGCGACTTTAAGTAGTCTGAAGACTTCACTAGCTTACTTTGGCTTTTCACAAGAGGCAGATCTATTAGTCTAAGCTAGCTAGAACATGTAGCCCTCAACCATGCACTTACTCCCTGCTCTACAAGAGGGTGGTATCAGAGCTGCTTTGGTGATTCTGCCCTTCCCCTTTTCTTGGAAGGTCTCCCCACTGCAGAAGACTCTCAAAAGGTGGTTAAACTGTACTCAGGACTGCCTTTGCTGCTTGTGGTAGAACATGTTAGCACCAAATCTAAGCTGAACCTCCTGCTCGCTCAGTGGAAAAGAACTGGAAGACATACTTTAATAGAAAAGATCCTGAGAGCTTAATCTTTTTTGGTTAAGCAAAAGGAAGTATAAGTAATTATTTGATAATAATCTGTAACTACCCATAGGGAAAGGTGGAGACCTGAACACAGAGGAATCCTCACACCAGCAGACATAGTTGCAAAAGAGATGCTGCTTGGAAGCTACACACCTTCAGGCCAGAATTGAGTTAATATTTTTTAATGTTGAGGGCAACTAACCTCTAGATTAACACGATGAAGCTTTTTGTAGATTCTCTGTCACAGGAAATAATTTTAAAAACAAGATTAGATATTTTTTATAAAAGATCTGCTTTAGCTCAATCCCAGATACTAGACTTGAATCTGCAATTAATTTGGGTTAGTCCTAGATCATGTCACACATGAGGCTAGAGTAAATGTTAATAATGTTTCTTTCTACACGAAAATCTGGAAAACTGGAAAAGCAAATGACCAGTGACCAGAATGTTGACACCCTTTTCTGCGTCATTTATGAATATGCTGAACTGCATACATCCCAGCACAAATCCCCGAAGAACTCTGTTGGCACTATTGTGAGGCTTGATCATTTACTTTTACCATCTGTTTCTTTTGTTTACCCAATTACTTACCCATGTTAGGACCTTCCCTTATCCTCTTGGGCTGCTTAGTTTCCTCAAAAACCAGATTTGCCAAACCAAACTTGAAAATTCAAATGGACAGTATAAATCAGATCACCGTTTCCCCATTTATTGATGACTCTTCAAAGACGTCCAAGAGATTTGTAAACTATTAGGACTCCCCTTTTACAGAAGCCACTTTGACACTCCCAAGTAGACTGAACTAGATCATATTTATCCAAGTTCATGTCCTGTAGGAGGTTTTTGGTCCTTAGAAGTTCAGGATTCTGGTTTTGGTTATAGTGGTCTATTTGACTATTAAAAGATTTCCTTCTAAGCTGGGAAAAATAGCTAGCCATTCACAGATTTTGTTGTGCTGCACTTTTAAAAGGGTCGCAGCCAAGTGCTGCATGTGTCCTTTATAAAACCAGTATTATAAACCAGAAATGGATTGATCTTTCTTCCTGCCTAAGAGCTGACAATACTATTGCCACAACACACACCTGACAATGCACCTTATTTGCAATACTGACTTCAACTGACTTGCAATATCCCCATTCTGTCCCCACCAACATCTTCTGCAAATGTCAACCAGCCCTCATATACACATACTGCTCCATTACTTGGAGTGGAAAATCTCTCTCCAGAGCAGAACTGCAATAAGAATAGGGGTCTAAACATTCAGTTGTGTAAATCCTAGTCTACAGAGAAGGTGTACATCACGTAGTTACTGTACTAAAAGGACGAGAATACTGAATTGTGTATTGCTTATTTGATCCAGCATACAGCAGAACGCTTGCCTAATATCAAGTCTTATCCCACTACATAACTTTGCAAGTCAGCCAAGATCTTTCCACACTCCTCTTGTTGAAATCATACCATCCTCCTTATTCATCTCTGTGTTTTGCTTATGCTTCTGATACTTTTCAGTGCCAGCTCTGGCATTCTGATTAAAATCAGCCCACAGGGGAACTGTTAGTCACATGTGCCTGAAGCTGAGAAAATAGCTTTCATTCTTATTCCTTGGCTTCTCTCATACTCTTGATGGAACTGCTAATATGCCTACATGGAAAATCACAGTGTCATATGGCCTTTGGGTCATTATCCCAAGAGTTCACACACACTTGTCAGATGCTTGTGCCCACATGAAATGGGAGTACATACAGACTTTTTTTTAATGGGCTGACTATGAGAGCGTCTACCAGGCTGGACCATCACAATTCCAGTTGCAATATGGACCTGCTTCAAAGAAAGACCCACAATGGATTCTCAGGGGGTCATCTCTGCTTCTTGCAGATATTTTGCTGGGAGCATGGCAGTGTGACATAATGGTGAATCCAAATTAAAACCCATAAATGGTAAACTTTGCTGGTGCATAATTTTCATTTTCCTGTAGAAAATGCATGCAAAATAATGGGATTTCCCTGTCTGTGTAACTATACTGCATGGATTTCCAAGTGCAATGAAGTGAGCTTTAGCCTTTCATGTTTTATTAATGCCTGGTAGCTAAGTAAAATGACTAATAAACTGGCACTTTAAGGAATTGGATGGAGCCATTCTGAAGACTGAATAATAACTAACCATTCATTTACTAAGTTCCCTCTAGCAGTTTTTCAGTATACATAGAGTGAAAATCATGGAGCTACTGAAATAAGTTCACTCTGTTTTGCACCAAAGATGCTACTTACAGTAGGTGCACAAATTCACTTCAGCAGCTTCTGTTTAGTTTCTGTGTAGGGAAAAGGAGGAAAAATGGTTACCTTGCCCAGATTACCACAACAAAGTCAATGCTGGACCCAGTATTAAAAACCTGTAACAGTCTTGCTGTCACTTCCTAATCGTTAGTCACCATTCTGCAGCATATTACAAAGGAAGAAAGTTAAAAAGCTAAAGATCCCCCAAAATCCAAATTAGTTTGAGGGGTTCTTTCCTTATAAATCCACCCTTTCATTCTAGTTCCTCTTTATAAAGGGACCAAAGAGAGGATTTCCTGAAATAGGGGAAAACTAGGCAGAAGCACTCTTTGATCTGTGTTTTCACCCAGTGAGAATACGAAATTCACACATATTATCACTCTCATGTGCACTGCTGGGACAATGCTGATTGCCAGTATTTTTGTCTCTACTAAAAATTAAAAGAGGGAAACCATATGCACTGCTTAATTTTCTAAGCAAGCCACATTTGTACCGTATCAAACTGCTAGCCTTTGTGACTGTTTACTGAAGCAAGTTTTAATGCTACATGAGATGAAAGAAGCAAGATGCTCACTACAGAGAATCTAAAAGATTTCACCAAGGCCTCTCAGCAAAGCAGGGGCAAGCCAGGAACTAAAATACAGGATTTCCTAATTCCTCATCCCATAATCAGTCCATTGGAACAAGCTATTTCTCTCCACTTGTGCTTGTTCAACACTGCCTCTTAAAACCAAAATCCAGCTGTTGTTGCTGAACTCAAAGCAGCTTTTCTTAAGCATTTTCCTAAATGCATTCCAAAACATACTTGTTTTCACTAAACCTGATCTACCAGCTGCCATGACCATTGAAACTGCAACAGCCCGCTTCAATATCCATCTGATATGAATGTTCTAAGTAGACATCTCTGACCAGAAAAGAAATCCCAGGCTGGAACTTTAGGATGAGATAGTCTCACATTTTTTTGCTTTGAATGTATAAGAAAAGAGGTAATAATGCAGTATATAAGAGATTGTACTATATTACTCAGAGGGCCTTATTCACCTTTGATTCCTGTGCCACAGATACCATATACTGGCAAGTATCTGATTAGGAACTGGAAGTTTTCATAAAACAAATAGAGCAAGTGAAATTAAAAAAAAAAAAAAGAGTCGAGGCTTGTAGTCAGAAAAGGTAGAAGGCACTGCTGTTTCAAGGTTGTTTTGCATTTCAGATCAATAACAATGAACGATCACCCAGGCAAAGTCAGCTAAGGTCTCTGAGCCTCCAACAGCCACCTGGTCTCTCTGCTCCTATCCAGTTTTATGCACTGTGGGCCACTTCTGCAGATGAACATCACGGACTATATTCTGTGTAAGTTGATGTGAAAACTAATGTGAAGACACAAAATCTGAGAGCTTTCCTAAGGTAATAAAATGGGGATCCTCAAAGCCTGTGTAGCCTCCGTTGAACTGAAACATGCCACAGTCGATGAGAATCATTATGTTAGGAGATAGTTGTTATCTTTTTGCCCTTGACAGAGGTCAGTCTGGAAATGCTAGAGGTGAGCATGTGTTTCCCAGAAGAAAAGGCAGTACATGCATGACATGTATTGATGCTTGCAATTCCAATAATTCTCCCTTCTTGAATTCAACCCTAATTGTAATGTGCCTCACTGATGATTTAGAACATTTGATTTACTGATCTTATTTTACTCTTCCTGCAATTCACCTCTTTGATCAGATTTTGCCAGCAGGTTTTCATTACCAAATAGGTGGGTTTTTTAAATAGCACAACTGCAAGTCATCATCATAAATATCAATCTTCATAACTCATCTGAGCACTCCATGTTCTTGTAATGTCGTGTGTCAGGATTCTGCTGTGGAGATAAACCCCCATCTTTGTGGCTGCCAGCTTCTCATTCCTTTATTGATTCTCCCCTCTTTGCTGTAATTGAGTTTTTATACTTACCTTGTTCTTCAGTACATAAATGCCTGTCAGAGACAGCCAAAGAGATAGACGAGGGATTTCCACTTCTCATCACCTCTCGGCAGAAGAGGGTGCTGTGCAACGCTGATTAAAATAGATACTTTAGAAACTGAGGCAGTTGAGTTGAGGATTGCCTATCCAGGTATCAAACCATGTACTACTCACATGTCAGCTGGTGACTGTAGGAAAAAGCTTTTCCACTGAATGGGGAAGGTGAAAGGAATAATCGGCAATTTTCCAGCACTGAGTCATCTGTTCTGAGTCGCCCATGTTAAAGCAAGCCTTAAAGGGAACTTTATTTTACTATACAGGACCGTAGAGAGGCTCCAGTACATGCCACTGTTCTGAAATGTTTGCATGTTTAAAGTCCAGATTCACTTTAGTTTAGTATGGACTCAACTATATTTATAGGTATGTGTTTAGGGATTGTGTCCTTAGCTGACAGGCAGCAAATGAGCCTGTAGTCTCCCTGCTATTACTACTTTTACTACATGACCCCAGACTCAGATGGAGTGGTAGTTAACACAGATCACTCCACGCAGATCATGGTGGCTATGCCAGCATAAGGGATCACAGACGATGTGTAATGCTGCTGATGTCCTCAGTGGACACTTGTGAGCCACAATTAAATGATGAGTTAGCCACCCCTGAGATAAGAGGCAGGGAGGTGGGTAAGGACTTTATTTCTAGTTTTGCATCCAGTTTTAATGGCCGATTTCTCAGTTTTCCAGTCTCTGAAAAGACAGTACAGACCTGCTTAGAGACCCTTACAATAAATCAGTTAGCTATGACTAGATACAGGACCTCTGCTCTCCCAAGGAGGAAGCTACATCTCCCTGTCTTTCCATGAATTACCAGGAGCCGCCTTCGAGATGCCCCGGCAGACAAAGCTGATGACCACCTTCTACAGCAGGCTGCCACTTGCTTTCAGCATGCAGGACAGCCTCACACACCACTTTTATTCCCTAATGAACCATGTCATAGGGCTGTTCAACTCTGGCATGAAACAGACTGTGTTGCTCACCAGGTGCTGCTCTGCCTATCCCGGCATAAAGTGGCAGCAAACTGGTTGAGTGAGTCTGCTTACTGCTGCTATCTACTGTATGTAACCAAACTGAGCAACCGTGTGTCTTGGGGCTGTCTACTGCTAATGGCAGTGAGAAATTTTAATTCTGCAAAATCATTGCTGCAAGGGCTCCTAGAAAAGCAAAAAGGTCTCACTTTAAAAGCTTCCAGAATTCAGCATAATGATTGCTCTGACACTCTGAATTAATGTTATGCGTATACGTATATACTGGTTTAAACTATTTCTTGTTCTTTTTTGGGTAGTTCAGATAGTTCCATTTTCCAAGTTACCAACTTGGAATTTGGCAGCCATTTTCGGTCTGTGCAGCAAGAACAAGGCATGCACGTATGAGTTTGTTCTGAATAAGCAGAACATTTTTGGCTTTTTTGTGCTTCTACCACTAGAGAGCAGGAGAATGGTTCTCCCAGCCGGCTCTCGCAGCTCCGGCAGGGATAGCTGCTGTGAATCACCGAGGAACTCGTTATATAAGTGAGTTTCTGAGGCTGACACTCGCTGTGAAGCTGGACAACCTTTCAATCCATTTATCAAACCCTAGCAATTGCCATTAACAGACAGATGAAACCAGGCTAAGTATGAAGCAAAAGAGAATAGTCTGCATCCAGAATAACGTGTTGAAGTTCTAACAGCAATACAGACATACAGACAGTCACCACCCTGTGTGTCACTGAGACAAGCTAGTGCTTTTTTTTTCTTCTAATGTACGAGTCTAGCCTAGATTCCACCCAAGGTGAAGAAAATTCACTATTAAGGGTTGAACTCTGCCAAAATATACCTAGAACTAGAATTGCAAGGGAAACTCATATGTGCTTTGTGGTCTGTGATAATTACCCTGTGGATATTTTTGCATAATTCAGAGAGGTCTCCCTGAACCATGGAATTTGGTTCTAGGTTTTCAGTTTTTCCTAATGTTTAAGAAAATAATAGGATGTAACTACAGGTGTGGTTTCACACACTGATCTACCATCTGGCAGATGCTGAAAGAGGAGACATCTTTACCCTCCAGCTCTGCTCTCCCTTCCCCTTTCCTTGCACTCATGGGACCTTCACAACAAACATTTCTATTTGCTAATCCAGAAAAAGTGGGGTTTTTTTGTTTTGCTTCTTTAGTTGTCTGACAAATTAGTATACTACATCAGTTTATTAAAGCACCTGATGAGAGCCAGAGGCAGTAAAAGCAGCAGAATGTAGGAGGTAGCTGGGGAAATAAAGCTTCCGCTTCCCTCTTTCAGCAGCAGTAACCTTTTGATCAGGTTCACTCTGACACACAAAACAGCAAGGTAAGGTAGAGACATCAGGAAAGGATTCTTCGCCAGGAAAGCTGCTGAGATGTTTTCAGAAGGAAGTGCTGGAAGCCCTGAAGAACATTCTGTACTGGGCTCTGACTGGGCAGTATCAGTACCTTTATAGGAGTCTCAGGACTCTAATTTCAGCAGTGTACATAACTCCCTGTAAAAAAGGACAGAGCAACTGTGATCCGCCTTCCAGGATGAGATATCATGTGATAAAGGACAAAGCAGTGAATCAGACTGAAGGAAGACCTCAAACAGAAACAACTGATCCAAACTGTATTTCCCACTCCACATACTGTGTTAATTCTTCAAGTGCAGGTTCTATGTAAGATTGTCCTGCCTGCGAGTGAGCATTACCCTGCAAAACCTTCTGGAAAAGGATGATGTAAACACAGCTCTTACAAAAAGTGTTGCCTGCACCTTGAGGTTATGATTGGCTGTGACTGGACTTTGCATCCAGCAGTCCTGTCACAGACATGCTGCCGGCCCAAGAGTGATACTGATCCACTCAGGTTGATTCCAGTGATTTTTACAGTCCAAGAAGTATTGGGCTTGTTCTTCTGCTATATACTTCAGAGCAAATGCATTGTTAGGTGGGACAAAGGCAGGCAGATACCAAGTGGAGTTTCTCAGCTACTCTGAAGTAGATTCAAATTCCTCTCTGCTTTGTTCCTTCACAAAAGTAGCTTTTTACATTGAAGTAATTTTCCCACCAGGCTGTATCAGCAGATTGTGCTGAAACCCAAGACACTGATTTTCTCACCTGCGATAACTAGCTAAGGTTCCACTTTACATATTGACTGACCTATTTAAGAAACAGGCAAGTCCTAGGGAACATGCTGCATAAATCAAATGTGGCAGGCAGGGGAGCAAAGGCTCGATTTCTAATGATAGTGAAGAATGTGCATCTGCTTGTACACTTAAGTTGCAAACTTCCTTAAGTGGACTGATGCAATCAAGGGACGAATTATCTCCATTATGGCAATGTGCTCCAGACAAAAGTCCCGTTAAAAGTCCTGACTGTGAAGCCACCATTTCTCAGGTTTAGAACGAACAGGTCAAATTCTCTGATCTGAGCTTAGTTTATTTCACAAATTTGTTTTAGATTCTTGTTCAAGTTAACAAAATGAAATTCATTGTAGAAATTGAAGCTAGAAAACAACAGAGAAGGAATGAAGATCGGACATAGCTTTGAGAAAGGAAGATGCAGAGTAGAAATCTGTCCCTAAACTTCATGACTTGCTCATGTTTTAATGAAGTATTAGGCAAGCCCTATATTCTGTTACTAATGAACGTTAAAGAGGGCATTCATAGTACAAAAAGCTAGGTCTTTTGCCTCCAACTTCCTTAGTGGGAAACTCTTCCAGAACATCCATGGTGTGATGCTTAGAAAGGTCTTTTCCTACTTTTCAGCCTAAATTTTACTTACGGCCAGCTTATGGCCATGTATTCTTGTCCCAGTGTATCTTAGCTCATACATGTTTTAGATTATTACTTGCATTCCCTTTGCTGCCAGTCTTGTCCTCAGCAGATTCTGTGGGATTTAGCCCCACTGTAGTTCAAATAACTTCGTGAGGGAGTTATCACTCTGCTCTATTTCTGTAGTTTGTCCTATTGTGATGGGCTTCATTATGGTGATTTATAGGAGGAACCTAGTAAAACCAAGCCTGGCTGTGTTAGGGACTGCATAAAACATACCTTGAGAGGCAGCTCTTGTTTCAGAGGGTTGATGTTCTAGATAGAGGGTCAGAGAGGAAAGAGAGGATGAGGGTGAGAAGGTGATTTAATCATGCTCACGTAGTCATTCAGTAGTGAAAGCAGGCGTAGGGCCAAGGTCTCCTGCATACCAATCCAGTTCAATATACCAATGCTGTTTTTCTGTTATGACACTTAGATACTTCAACTAATTTTCCATTTGCGCAGTTTCACCTTGTCACTATCTATGTAAAAGATAACACCTAAACCAGCTCCAATCTAAACAGTGAAGTCTAGAATGTATATAGCTGCTTTTGCAAATAAACACTGCTTTCCCTCCAGGGTCTTGCAGACAACCAGCTCTGGTGCGCTTGCACACTAGATAAATATAAATTTGTAATTGATTCTGTTTAGCTTGCCACAGGCAGTTAAAAGCAAGCAGTTTCAGATACAGGCCATTCCTCAGTTGGGAAAGTGCCTGTGTATCTGAAGTGTGAGGTCAAATGTTGATGCAGAAAATTAGTAACCGGAGTTCCTGTCTCCTGTTCTCAGCTCTGGCCATGACTCATTACCTGAATCTAATTCTATTTAAACTGGTACACTTTGAGGGACTCCTGCCACTAGCTCCATCCACCCTGATAAATAAGACCACCATCCTTCCCCTGCACAAAAAACAATCAAAAGAAGTTGGACTGTTCTTACAAATAACCTAAGGCCAATAGCTTCCTCAAGTCCTAAGTACTATATGTGACCATGAGCAAGACCTGAGGCCTTAGTATAAACAGAAAATTGGAGATAAGTTTTCACTAAAATATATCAGCAAAAAGGAAGAGAAAACAAAGAAATTTGGTGGGAGAATCTGCAGTGGCATTGTATTATGAAACAAGGAAAGAGTAAAATGTCTTCTTTCCCACTGTGGTGAAATTGAATCTATAACATGGTGTTCTGTGATGGGCTCCTTATTATCATGAAGACATTGACAGATTTTGTAGGGAGTTCAGAAAAAAGCAACAGAAGTGATTAGGGAGCTGAAGGGATTGACTTGTGAAGAAAGATTAAATTAACAGAATTAAATATGTATAGATTGGCTCAGCAATGACTGGGGGCCCATGATAGCCACCTACCAATAGCTCAAGGGTTTGAAGACAAGAGGGGAGGGAAATTTAGTTTGTTATGTGTCGTGGTTTAACCCCAGCCAGCAACTAAGCACCACGCAGCCGCTCACTCACTCCCCCCCATCCAGTGGGATGGGGGAGAAAATCAGGAAAAGAAGTAAAACTCCTGGGTTGAGATAAGAACGGTTTAATAGAACAGAAAAGAAGAAACTAATAATGATAATGATAACACTAGTAAAATGACAACAGTAGTAATAAAAGGATTGAAATGTACAAATGATGCGCAGGGCAATTGCTCACCACCCGCCGACTGACACCCAGCCAGTCCCCGAGCGGCGAATCCCTGCCCCCCACTTCCCAGTTCCTAAACTAGATGGGACGTCACATGGTATGCAATACACTGTTGGCCGGTTTGGGTCAGGTGCCCTGGCTGGGCATGAGAAGCTGAAAAATCCTTGACTATAGTCTAAACACTACTGAGCAACAACTGAAAACATCAGTGTTACCAACATTCTTCACATACTGAACTCAAAACATAGCACTGTACCAGCTACTAGGAAGACAGTTAACTCTATCC
Source organism: Haliaeetus leucocephalus (assembly GCF_000737465.1). Taxonomy (NCBI): domain Eukaryota; kingdom Metazoa; phylum Chordata; class Aves; order Accipitriformes; family Accipitridae; genus Haliaeetus; species Haliaeetus leucocephalus. Next base: position 1,674,367 of record NW_010972775.1, read on the forward strand.
CAGCTGAAACCAGGACAGTTATGAAGCACTATAATGAGAAGGAAGGGAAAGGGAATGGAGTAAAGGCAGCATAGGCTAAAGCCCAAGAGAGCTTCTCGACAGTGAGATGTTGTCTCAACAACATGTCTCTTAACATGTCTCGACAGTGAGTGCTACATGAACACTGCAACTGATAAGAGAGGAATGTCCAAAACTTGTGGAAATGAATGTCTTGGGAACAAATGCCTAAACAGCTCTGGTATACAGAACTGGAGTACAGAAAGGGAAAGCACAGTTGCCCTGGAAAACACTCTGAAGTCACTGTAGAAGTACACTTCACCTACTTCAAGTTCCTGGACAACTGCAAACAGGCAACAATAGGGTATCAAGAAAAAGGAAGCACCAGCCTCTGTAAACTTGGGCAGTGTAACATAACAAATGTGTTAGCATCAGCAGGAGGCTTGTTCACGCACTGAGTGACTGCATCTGTTATGTAACAGAGACTCATGGTGACAGGAATGATAAGGTATCTATATGAAAAGGCATTTGAATGAGTCCAACTATTCTTAGTTTCCACGCGCCTGCCCTTGAATGCAGCCGAGGAGCAGAGTCAAAACTGAGGGAGGAAACATCTAAACAAGTGTGGCCTTCAACCTCACCCCTCAGTTTTCTTTTACCCACGTATTTTCAATTTCAGAGCAAATCGAAACTGGTCCAACACTTGCTAATTGCATATATATATATATATATATATATATATATATATATGTACTATCCCACAGAGCTCTCACAAAAACAGAGACTAATCAGAGAACCTAGCAAGGGAGCGTGTGTGTGTGTGTACATATGTGAAGCATAGCTACACCTGTTAAACTTCTACAGGCAGTTCACAACTCTGCTATAAAGCATAATGTTGCCCTAATTCAGGAAAGAATCATATCTGTAACCTTCTACAGGTAAAATAGGGAGAATTGCATTCCCCTACTCCCTCACAATATTATGAACCTGATAAACTATTTGTAAAAAAACTCAGAGATCTCTGGATGAAAGCACAAAGGGTTCATGTTTGCAGAATTCAGAAAAGGTTGTCTTTACATTAACAGCTCTGCAGAGAGCTAGCATTTTGTTATGGACAAAGACTAAAAATTCTCATCTTTCTACAAATTATTCCACTACCATTAACTGGTATCTCCCAAACCAAGAACAATCAACCTAGTTATTTCAAAATCCAGCTAATTATTTATTCTTAGGTAGTAAAGGTATATATCCAGTCATACTGTACAAGAGGCCTGTAGACACTTGAAGAGGTACAATGGCCAAGGTGTCAGGGACAACTGCTTTTTCTAAAATCTCTTTAGAGAGGCCTTTTCAGCAGATGCTGATTTGCAAGGCTGGTGCTCTGGCCCTGAGGAGATCATCTCAGGGTATCTTTAGAAATTACAAAGTATTGAGTGCACACCTTGGAGAAAAAGCAACACAGATAAAATCGGGATATCAGTTTCAGCTAAAATGCTGGGATTGTGCTTGAAATAAAATGTCTTCAAATTACCAAGCTTATCTCTTGGCCTTGTGTTTTTCCTGTGCCTTGAAGATGTATGTGCTCAAAGCTTTTCCGTTTCTTTGGACAATAGGGGCTGCAAAGGAGCCTTTTCAGTGTGTCAGGTCAATAGTCCAAAGACTGAGAAGGATTTATGCTATAGATAGTAACAGCATCAAAGAGGCCATTACATCTTCAGCACCAGTAATCCCCATTTTAAAAACTCCATTATCTGACTGGTTCTTCATTTGCTTGTCACGTAATCCTTGTTGTTGTGGTAACTCGGAAACGAATGATGTAAGCTTAATAGAGACAGTGACAGAATTGCCTGTCCCTGGATTCAGTCAGGATGGTTACGGGCAAAACAGAAAGAAATCACAGACTAATAAGGAGTTTAAATATGTTAACTGAACAACAGGAATAAAGTCTGTGAGGATGCTGCTGCAATTGTGAAATATGCATCAGACCTTCTTGGGGATCAACTATTTTCTGATTTTCATGAATCATTCAAGATCAAATCCCTGACTCTCTAGTTTTTCAGAAAACCTTTCAGTGTAGGTCATAAATAGTGAACAGAACTGTTCTCTGGGTTGGAGATTGCTGGATTTCTACAGAAATCAATGTCTTCTCCTCCTGGGATGATGGAAGATGGGTTCCTTTATTAACTGGAACACCAATTACTTGTTAATATTTATATCCGCTTCTATGAAATTAGATGTCTTGGTAGAACAAAAAGATGCAGCACCTCTCTGCTCCTGGGCCACCAGTTGCAGCATAGTTCAAACTGGTACAAGACTCAATGTATTGACCTACACAAGAATGTTTGGTTTATTCTGGAGGATGTGAGCTGTAACTCAGGCAGCTGCCTTCTCTTTGATCAGTAAACTGAAGGTAGAAGTGGGGCTCGTTTCTCAGCAAAAAAGAAAAGGAAGACCAATAGGCTTGTAAGCCGATCATGCCTTATCTGTGGAAGAATCCCTTGCCTTCAAAGACTCCTCTTAGTAGCCAAAAATAAGAGTCAAAAATAAGAGGCTGAGAATCAGAGTTATCATTCCAGGGAAGACCCCGTCAGGTGTAAGAAAGACCATGCTCCTGAGTGCATCTATATCCCGGATCCAACCTCTACAAATCACAGCCCTTGGCAGCCTAGTAAAAAACAGGTTTCTGCAGGATTAGGGAGAGATTATCACAAAGCTCCAAGAATGTACTAAAATAGGGAACACAAACAAGACCAGTTATGGCACTAATGTTGTCAGATCATCTTTAACTCTCAGGAATCTGATGCAAAGTATGTTTTAAAACAACTTTTTAAGATGCAATGCCTCAGGCAGGGCCAAGGCACATAGTCTGTGACTAAAAACCTCGTAACAATGACACCAAGTGAGAAAACACAGCTTCTCCCTTAATGAGCAACTTCTGTAGTGCTTTTCCTGTATGGGACTGAAAGGACTCATCACTGAGCTGTAGCATCTGACTGAAATATAGACTTTCTTTTGGGGAATAGCCTAATATTTTAGTCTGGAATTGGAGCACAGTATCCTGTGGAGCAGAAGCCAAGATGCAATGTCGAAAAGGACAGCTCAGCAGCAGCCCATGGAAGAGCCTGTAAGATATGAAGTCACCGGAGTAGTTAAGGAAATAAGTTAGCTATTTCGGTTGCCTCAAAAATAAACAGGAATTAAGGAAGAAAAGATAGCCTGGCCTCAAGCTGCTGTATGTAGGAAGGAGGGTAGAAACAACTTGTTTCCTTTAAAAAAGGTTCCCAGTCGTTGGTTAGTAAATCATATGTAGTAAGGATGGATGCAGATTCTCTACTGCTGCTTAATGAATGGCAGCTGGCATACATCACAGACTAAAGAGATAGGATATCTGAATTTTCATGACTAGAGTTGAGGGTGGGGGAAGGATCACCCTTCACTGACTTCATTGTCACCATAACAATGATGTGCCATCTCTTTCTGTCTGCAGTTTTGGACACCCAGCAGCCTCAACAAGAGTAATTTATTACTATGTGCTCTTCATTTATTTTAGCCTATGAATTTGCAGGAAACAGCAGTTAAAGAAATAGGAAGATAAACCCGTATTTCAAATGGGCTTGTGATGACACTTTGGCAAACAACAAAATTGTTTTACCATAAATTGCTTGCGATGGTCAGGCTGTGACTGGCTGTCATGGCTTCAGCCCAGCCGGTAATAAAGCACCACACAGCTGCTCGCTCACTTCCCCCTGCCCCGGCCACAGTGAGATGAGGAGAAAATAGGAGAAAATACAAAGGCAGGCTCGTGGGTCGAGATAAGGACTGGGAGGGATCACCCACCACTTATGGTCACAGGCAAAAGACAGGCTCAACTTGGGGAAGAAACGAAATCAATTTAATTTACTACAAATCAAAACAAAACAAGGATATTAGGAAGTAAAACCAAACCTGAGAACACTTTCCCCCCAGCCCTCCCTCCTGCCTGCCTCAACTCCACTCCCGGTTCTCTCCACCTCCTCCCTGCAGCGGCGCAGGGGAACAGGGGAGGGGGGCCGGGGTCAGTTCCTCACATGTTGTCTCTGCCGCTCCTTCCTCCTCAGGGGCAGGACTCCTCACTCATCCCCTGCTCCAGCGTGGGGTCCCTCCCACAGGAGACAGTCCTCCACGAACTTCTCCAACATGAGTCCTTTCCGCAGGCTGCGGTTCCTCACAAACATCCCTGGCGTTGATCCTTTCCACGGGCCGATCTTCAGTGACAAACTGCTCCAGCACAGGCTTTCCCATGGAGTCACAGCCATCTTCAGGGGCATCTGCTCCCCCGCTCACCTCCATGGGCTGCAGGGGGACAGCCTGCCGTCTCACCACGGGCTGCAGGGGCTGCAGGAACCTCTTCAGGCGTCCCTCCTCCCCCTCCTTCCTCACTGACCTCGGTATCTGCACAGGGGTTCCTCTCACATCCCAATCCCACTACTCACTACAGGTTCCCCTTCTTAAATACGTTCTCTCAGAGGTGCTACCACTGTCACTGATGGGCTCGGCCTGGGCCAGAGGCGGGTTCGACTTGGAGCTGGGGAAGCTTCTAGCAGCTTCTCACAGGAGCCACCCCTGTGGACCCTCCCCCGCTACCAAAAAAACCATGCCACACAAACACATAACGCTGGCTTTAGTAGATTCATTTCATTCAAATGAAGGGAACAGCAGCTCTGCATTCACAATGCCAGCCAGCACTGTGTGAGGAGAAAGGAAAGTAAGCGCTCATCTTTTAAAGACAGATCACTATTCAATTTGTAGTGTCAAGGTCCTCAGTGCACCAATAGGCCTTAGTTGCCCCACCAGCCCTACCCAAACAACCTCTGCTCTTTGCTCCAGGAGCTCCATTCAAGCTCAGGCCTGAGCACCCAGTCCTGGCCTGAGCTATGTTGTAGGTGTATCTGTTTCCATGCTTGTTCCTGAGTTGTTATTTGGCTTTCCTGGCCTGACCTTGGATCTGACTTGTTTTTTGCCTGAGGATGGCTGGACTGTTAATGGAATCTGTTACCATCACCAGCCCTGTCCTGCTTGCCCAGCTGAGGTACTGTGGGACTGTGCCCCACTGGTGAGGATGCTGCTCCTGCCTGTGCTGTGGTCTCCCTCAGCTGCTGGCTTGCCTATCCTTGTGGAACAGCCCTGCTCTTGCTGTTCCCTGAAACTTAGTAATTTCACCTACAACTTCTTTGTGAGGGCAAGGTGTGTGTGGATGAGAGCAATAGGGATGCTTGCGGGTAGATTTAAAGCAGCAATTCTTCCATGATTACTTTCTCATTCATAGTTCTCTCCTTTTGCATACATTCATCGTGTAATTCATTGTCAGTAACAAAATGAAATTATAGTCTCAGGACTAACTCGGATAGGGGATATGATAAAGAGTGTTTTATAAATTTGGGATAAGGTTAGAAAGAAGACAGAGCGACTAGAGAATGGCACTGGTAACCAGAGCCTCAAGAACAAATCTAGCTCACATGCTGACATCAGTAGAGAGCCAGAATCAATGCCTTCTCTTGACTGCTGGATAGAGAGCATTAAATTATTTCAGTTCTGTTCCCAGACAAAAACTAGCTTGCCTATTAAGAACTGGATGAGCCATGGAAAGCAAACCTTCTCCCCTTTTAGAGCAGCACATGCACGCATAGGACAGGTTTTTCTGCTTGAATCATTTGATAGATGTGTAAAAGTCTGGAGTTCTTCAGGGCTGTTAAATATTTATCATTATGAAAATCATAAATATTCAATGGAAGTGTTTTAATTTGAAAAACAGGACAAGATTTTGGGCAGGTGAATAATCTGAAGGATGTGTGTGCCTCAGTTTCCCATATTAAGCTTTTCACAACATAGGCACAAACTACTTCCAATGGGATATACCCCTGTTTAAAGATATTAAAAAGGATGTGTGTATGCACTGAAGTATGCTTCCATTCCATAGGCTGATTTGCCTTCATGTTGTATTGATTTTAAAGAAACAGAATTATAAAATCTCAGTACAACAGGATGAGGAAAATATTGCTAATGCTAATGCAGAGCTCACAGCAAATTGTAGTCATGTCTCACTCAAGCATATGAATTGCAATGATGCTCACTTTCACAGCAGTCTTCCTCCTAGGAAACTTAATATACTTTTTCTTGCTCTTCTTCAAGAAGAGGATTAATATCCCAAAATTGCAAATAGGGTCATATGCAATTTCATGACTTCCGCAAGGTTACGTTATCTTGGTTTCCAGTCTAAACACTATACAGTGTTTACTAAGCAAAGTAAATTTCAAGTGTAACTGTCACATTGGGGAAGATCTCCAGAAACAAAACTGCCTTAAAGCCAGAGCAGATCTAACTCTGTAAAGATTATTTGTCACACACACTCTTAAGCCATTTGCTTTCCTTGCTCTTAAGTTTACCTAGATAAAAGGAAGCTCAGGATTTGGGCACTGAACTTGTGACATAGAACTATTCGATGGACAACATAAACTAGATCAAACTTCATGCTGTTCAAACTCCCTCACACCCTGCCCCAAAAACATGGAGCCTTAAAATTAGTCAAAAGCCTTAGCAGGTTTGTGTGGAGCAAGGTTTACGCAGATCGGGGATTTTGGCCCTTACAGTACTTAAATTCTTCACTACAGTTAGAAATAAATTACACTTTTCCCTGCAGGTAGAAAAGGCACTATGTCCATCTCTGCTTTTTAACAGTTCATCCTCCTTCCTGCTGTCAGTGACAGCAATATGCAGCAGAGGGACCCAAAGTCTTCTGCAGCTGTGTTTGAGCATTGTGTTACACACAGCAGGAACACGGCGAGGACAGCCTCTCACAGCAGTGCAGGAACTGGGACAGAGACTGACAAGGAAAAAGTCTTTTGAGCTCAGTCACCCAACACACCAATTAAACAGGAGCAAGACACGCATCTATTTCTAAAGGCTTTTTTTCCTGCCATTGTTACAGGTTTTTAAAGGTAGACGGACGGATCAGACCAGTGAATAAGTGGGACAGTGGTAACGCTTCTAAAATAGCATCCCCTACCACTAATAGATCCTTTTCTCTGTACCTGAAGGGTAAAATGTCGGTTTCCTTTGCCTTTCTTCTTCTTGTTGCTACTACATATAGCTCTGAAAATAGATTTTTACAGTAAACAGCTCTGGGGGCAAAACTTGTAATTGATGATGATGCCTTGGACAAAGAGGCACCCTGTTGATAATCAGACTGGGATAAAAAGCCATTTTCTACGCCATATATTTTCACTTTTTTTCACCCCAATGAAGTGAAGCTTTTGGGGTTCTTCTGAGTTTGTTTGAGGTCTGTATTAGCCTTCAAGTATGTGCAATAATACTGTCCAGCATATGACAACATTTTGTACTCCCCACAGGTCTGAGTGTGATATACATTTCCTTTTATGCTCCTTTACTACCAAGTATTTATTTCTCTAACTTGGTCTTTTAGCTCAAGCTGAACTTAAGAGTGGTGGTCCAGTGTTTTATCTCAAGTCAAAACCAAGATGGGGCTATGGAAGCAGCATTCTCAAAGGAGTCCAGAGTGTGATGTTCATTAAACAGCAAACGTATGAATGACATGAGACCTCCCTTGCAGTTCAGGCACCTACTGACTTGGGATACAGTAAAGCAAGTCCCCTAACTAGCAATAAGCAATCTCAAGCTGCTGAACAACACTGCTCACCCGAACTGCACTCTTAGACTGTGAGTGAGACGTAATCCGAGAAGCAATACTGAACTACACAAATTGCAGCATTCAGAAGACAGAATGATCCTTCTCTGGCAGTAATCTGAAGTGTCAGCCATACTATCTTCTAATCACATAGGCAGATTGGCAACCAAGACACAAGCTCAAAACTGAGGTTTCATTTCGAGAGTCTATATAGATAAGCATGTATACATTTATGTAAATGTTTATGTATGTATATAGGCAATGAACAAAGAAAGACACATCAGTGGCAGGGTTTCTTATCCAATATATGTCCAATCTAAATAGTGTACTTTTAAAAAAACCTTCACTTATTCATACATCACATCCACTGTTTTTCAGATAGACAGACACGTGCAACAAAACTGCATACAGCCTCCACGTACCCACTCCTTAGATCTAGAATACCAGGAATTTGCTTGTTTTGGGAATCTGTGATAAGGATTTAGTCTTTCTACAGACTCTACAACTATCATAAAAAATTACTCCTTGCAGCTACAGAAAGAAAACTCCTCAAGTGAAACCAGGAATTTCACAACACAGCAGAAATCTGCCTGCTCCTTCCCCCAACCCGTGTAGATACAAGTTGTGGCGTAAGACAAGTGATGCTGAGTAACATGAACTAGAAATATACTGGGAGTCAGTACAAAATGAATAGTTTTGTTCCTTGACTGTCAATGGCATCTCAAAATCTTTAACTGCCCTCCCTCATTGTTCCAAAAGAAAGCAAGTTAATGTTATTAAGGAGTATCTTTCCTTTCACTTGATCAGCTTATTCTCTCTTCTCCTTCCATCACACTTCTCTGCCACCTACTAAACGTGTACAAGGATGCTCTCACAGGCTTGCTCAGGTTCAGACAGATTTTTGCACAATATCTTTTCAGAAAGAATTTCTACTTTAGCATTACCACTTCAAGTGTTTTAAACCAGGCCCCACTTCAAGTGCTTTAAACTAGGCCTTCAAAACCAAGAGACCTATATTAAAATAATGACTGCCTAACAATTCACTTAATGTTTTTCTACATCTACAAATGTTATCTTCTATCACCTCCCCCCACCCCAAAATAAATAACAACATGAATCTGTGATATTTGCCTTGTACTCCTAATTTGGAAGCTGCTGCATTCAAGAAGTACCAAATATTTTGAGACTCGAAAGAAAAAAAAAAAGAGATCTAACTATATTGTTGAAGAAACTATTTAAACTGCCACAGCTGACAAGCTCAGTCAGAAAGTCAAACTTAAAATATATGAGAGTTCTACCAGTGAGCTGTTCACTTACATGGGAAAAATGATCCAACTGTCCTCTCCAGATGGCAAAGGCAATATGAATTCTTTATGCCACCACAGAATGTAAAACAATGAATTTTAAAAAATATGATTTAATATAAGAAACTCTAGAGTAACTGCACTGATGACATTGGGATGAATTCCTGTCTATTTACTCAGTGAGACTGAGAGCAGACTTGGAGCCCATATATTCAGACCAAAAGTTGACCATGCTTTGGAAACCATTTACTGCAAATAAGCAGTGATTCAGTCAACACCACCTTTCTCTTGAAGGCAGGTTAACTGCTTAAGTGAGGACTTGCCTTGCAGACATCAAGAAGCAAATATCTGAGCTTTAAATTCTTGTATTTCAAAGAAGCTGTACCAGTGAGAAATGCTTATTTTGATAACCAAGTTGAAAAAATATCAGACTAGCATTTATGCTTGGCATTACAAATGTGCTTAAGTATCATTGAAGCCAATGCCTAAAACTATACATTCCCAAATCATTACATCAGTCACTATGCTTCTGAGAATGTACAAGTTTTTTTAGGCCTGGGGCATTTTCTTACATATGCACAGGGCAAAACACAAATGGGTCCAAACATTGCTAAGAGCAGGAAAAGAACCCTAACCAATTCCAAATCCCACAATTACAATAAAAATAGTAAAAGCACTGATTAATTAAGCTCTAAATTTTCCACCTCCAGACCTCAGGAGCAGAAGGAATGATATAACCAATTACTATACAAAGGAGAAATAAATAGATCAGGCAACTACCTGGAATCCCAGGAAATTCTAAAATAAGCACAATGCTGAAAATAACATTCCATTTTATTAACTTTTTAAATACTTAAGGACTAAACCCACTGCTTTTAACAGTCTGCTTACAGCCCCAATTATAGTGTTTTTTATTCCTGCTATGCCTTACATCACTATGCAGCGCTGTGTGACCAACACATATGTTTGCTCATTTATTTATTCTTTGCAACAAAGACTGAAATTTACTTGGAATTTAGATTTTACTTGGAAAAAAAATCTTACTTTGATCAGTAAGATCTGTCCAAGTAAAAGGATGATTCTCGGATTTCACACTAACAACAACATGAATAATAACATAATTTAGTTGATTTATGTATTTACAGGGTTTAATATAGTAGTTGCTACTCAAGAATTTGTGACATGTAGGTTATATCTAGCACTTATGTATATGAAATAATAGTTAGCACTTGAAGTTCAAAAACCCTGTAGCCTAATTTTTGACTTCTGGAGGACAGAAAACATTCTGAACTGGTTCCCTTCCCATGGCTCTATGCACTGAGTTTTTGAACTTGTATTAATAGAGAGATTCCTAATATCATTCTTCCACTAACTGTGAGACTCCTAATAGCATCCAGTATCTTGACGGATAATCTCCTAAGGGGCTTGATGCTCCTAGAAAGCTGTGGCAGGGACTCAGAGACTTCACCAGTAAATTCCAAAACCTGCTATATGCCTAACACATCTATGAGAAGAAAATGTACAAAATGTCTTGATTCTTCACAGTCCTCTTTATTTCTAGTTAGAAGGTGTCCAACATATGAATGAGGTGGCAGAAATAATCAGGGGTTTTTTTCTTATTTGTTTTGAGACTTTGTGCTCTCTGTCAAGCGCTCTTGTATTATGACCATGATAAGCAGTAAACTTCCAAGGGAATCTACAAAATGAGACAGTAAAGAGGGCCCCTGCAATCACACCAATCCTCTTAACTGCTGTAATACTTTGTGCTGATGTATCTAGTCCTCTTCTGGCACCATAAAAATATCAAATGGTATTCACAGCTATCTGTACCTTCCAGAAAGACACACTGCTCCATCCACCAAAATGTATCTGCCAGAAACGGTCATAAAAAAAGAGAAGCCTTTATGAGTCATGGGCAGAGCTTTTCAACAGTTGCTAAAGGAGGATTTTAGAACTTCATAGAGAGGTAAGAGTTACCTCTCCGTGACTTTAATAGCTGCAAGTCTTTCTACTGACTTTAGTGAACTTAATGGAGCAACAGAAAGGCGACTGCTGTCTAAGGGGAGGTTACCTTAGTCAGTGCAGCACTCCAGCAGTTTTAATGCACACTTAAATCTTTGCAAATTCAGTGGGAATTCTACACATCTATACTACATCCATTACCTTGCACCAAAATATCTTTCAACAGTGCTTAGAGCACCATGAGTAATATCTGTCACTTGGTCTTACATCCTCTCAGCAGGGGGAAAAAGTACATGCAGGTCAATTGTTACCCACCTACACGTGCACAGATTTGTTGTCAAATGTCAAGATGATGCAAACCTTGCATTTGAAGCAAAAAGTGATCAGATTTGTCAAAGAAGTCCTCCGTTTCTTTCTAGAGGATAATAGTGATGAATGCATCCCTCAGATGTACAATTTGTTTGACCAAACATGGATGTCTGCAGTGTAGATCTAAGTCATTTACTCATCTCTCTTCATAATGAATGGAGGCACAATTCCTCACTCTTAATCTGTGTATCTGTATCTATAATGGGCTGGACACTCTGGTAGCATCTCCTTCTCTGCAGTGGCTATAAAGTGAGCTATGTTGTGACCAGCCTTGATGTGAACATCTGACGAGCAAAATTTTACACTAGGGGAAACAAATCCTACCCTTGCTGCCAAGAAATGTTCCTCCAGTCTCCTGATTCACTAACTGAAGTTGTCAAGTGTAGGCATGTGTCTTCAAACAGCAGAGGCTACAAGCATTGAGGAAAACAGTCTCTCTGCCTTATCATCTACCATGATGGCTGCCTCATTCAGCTTTAACTGCTGCCACCTATTCTTCCCTTATGGGCTGACCTCATTCTAGATAGTACTGAAGTTGTGTCTGGAGAAGGATGAACCAAGCCAGTGACCTGGTAAGCCACTTAAAATGTGAAATGTGATTATATACTGCCTTGAGTGTGAACCAGAGTCTCTGGACACACAGGAGCATGAACCAAAATCCCAGAGTTTTAGAGACTAATGGATGGTTGCTACTGAAAACACACAAGACAGAGACTGAGGAGACACAGGGAAGCTACAGAGCTAACTTTTTCTTCAATAAAATGAGTCTTCTCCATATTGTTTTGTAACTACATAATACTACAAAATGCACAAGTTTGTAGATGCTTCTCTGTAACTTTTAATTGTGCACACCCTGAGCTGTATTTATGCAGCCTTGGTGTGGGTTTTCAGAATACAATGGGAGTATGTTTGACATCTCTGTAGTGGTTTTCTGCTGGGAATGGACTTGCCCATTCACAAGGAAATCCTATTTGATAACCTTCTTGTGTCAACACAGCCAGAATTAATCATGTCCTCTGTTACACAGGGGAGAAGTTCCCATATCCCACCAGAATATGGTGCAGCTTTAGTAAATATCCTGTCCCTGAGTTACTGATTGTTCTGACAAGTAGGGTCAAAGTGTGTACCACAATTACCCTGGATTTCTGAACAGCTACAGTGTTTGGTGAGTTCAGGTACAGTAGCAGTGTCTAACTGACTGGAACCATTTGCTGTATTATCTGGAAACAGACATTCTAGTTGGAATGAAACAATATATAGTTGGTAGAAATTCCTGACTTTTCCTATGATCACAATAAGCAACTAGAGCTGGATTCCTTTATAATTAATAGGGATCTAATAAAATAGTTCAGCATTACTTAGGAAGGAGCTTTAATCTGTCAAGTGACACTGCCCTCCATCCCCTTGCAGATGGAATGCATCACAACTGTGAATTCATTTTAGCATTACTTCTCTCTCTTCACAACCATAAAGCAGGGTAGTATCATTCCCATTTTCTAAACAGAGGACAGAGGTACAGCACAGACTGAGGAATATACATGATCTTTTCAGTGCAAAGAATGCATGGGGGCAGATCAGAAAATTACCCCCAGTTTTGTACAGCTCTGTGTTCTAGGATCCTCATTCATTCATTGTTAAGTCTTCACAGCTACATGAAGAACATCTGGCAATAGAGATCTGAACAGGAAAGGCAAAGACTATCACTCTGCTCTGCCTAGCAACCAATATCAACAAGCAGATTTTATCATCTTCTTTCTTGCCCTCGTATCAATAACGCCAGAGAAATTATTACCCTACAGTCTCCTTCCATGTCATAAGAACAGTTCTGTACTTCAGCAGAAATGAAGTGCCTCACGCCACCTATTTTCTAGAGAAGATTGCACATCTGGGGCATATACATTAGTTCAACACAAAGTGTGAGACAAACAGACCAGTATTCTATTGACTTACTCATCTTGGTACTGCTGCAGATATATATTACAGAAGGAAACTCCTACAGTCAGTTCAAATTGCTGGATAATACACTCGTCTGCCAGCCTTCTGAACACAAAACTAAGTGGAAATCATCTTAAACTCAATGAATGCATGTTTTTAGAGGCAGGATATGGATTACTGAGATTTTGACAGTATTTCAGAGCAAGGAATGGCTGCTGCAAATTGACTGAATGGAATTAAAGTACTCCCTTGTTCACAATTTAACAAAAACTAGCACCTAAACTGCATCCATTTGTACAAGTGATGCACGAACGCTACAAATGTAGGTGTCACTGCTTTGCTGGGAATGCACTGGTTTTCCATTTGGCAAAGCTTCAGCACGTGGCTTCTTGCACAGCTAGAATTTGGGGCAGAAATTAGACTTCCCTATTCTTAAAATGCAACAAGAACGAACATGAAGTCAGATTTCCAAGCAAATCTGTCTTGGTAGAATTGTTGTCAAAGTTGATCCAGGAAAAAGGGACCAGAAATAATAGCTCTGGATCCAACATTTAACAGTGATAACAAAGCAAACAGAAATGTGCATCTGCACACACACAAATACACACAGAAAGACATTCAAACTAACTTCCTGAGGATCCACATATGTGCAAAGTCTTTGCTGATTCTTTTTGTGAATGAAACAAAGATTGGCAAAGTGATAACAATTTATCTGTCAGCACAATATTGAGAGCACTTTGGTAAATTGAGATGATTTAACAAAGTGTGATTTAATACAGCAATATGCAAGGTCATACATGTAGAAACAAGATATGGAAATATCTGCAGATTAGGGGACTGTACCCCGACAAAGCAGTGGTCCTGAAAAGGTGCTTGCAGGTGCTCTCAGGGCTTTTGTGACCATGGACTGTAAGCAGATAGGTAGTGAGGAAGAAGTGTGAAGATCTGGGAAAGAAAAGCCTTAAAGTAAGAGAAGAGTTCAGTATGTTTAATCTATGATAAAAGGGGATCAAGAGGTGATATGCTTATTTATAAAAAGGCATTACACTAACAACTAAAGAACTTTGTAAGCGAGCACAGAAACACATAAAGATAACAAATGTCTCAAAGGAAGTGGGAGATTATAAATAGGGAGTACATTTTAAAAGCAAGCTGACTAACTATCAGAACAAACTACCAAACAAGATGGTGACTTTTCAGACATTTAATAACTTTGTATCAGGACTGGATGCTCTCCTGGAAGGTTTGCCTTAGCCAGATAGGACTTCTCATCCTTCAGTGAGGAATAGAAGGATGAAATGGTCCCTCTGCTTTTCCTTTCAGTGAATCTAGCACAGCTGTAGAATGGGTATTATCTTCATGGGAGAAATGGTGTAGGCCAACACCTACTCTATTCTGAACTAACACATGTACATACACACAGAAGCCTATCACTATGTATAAAATAGCACTGCCTGCTACTGCAGGTAGCAGACACATGTACAAAATGTTGTGCAGTTTAAGGTACCTTAATTCCCAATCGGGTTCATGTAAACTGTGTGAACATGCTGAAGAAATAATTTCATAATTAAGTACATTCATAATGGCTATTGGTACTACTTCTGTTAAATTCTTTAAAAAATAATAATGTAACAATGTTAGCCAAAACTGCATACCCAGTGTGTACAGATTAGGCTTTAGGTACCTAATTTAAACAGTGCACTTCAGGCTACAGTCGCTTGTGTCTGCCTCACATATCAGCTGGTAACTGACAGTCTGAACTCTTCCCATACAGATAAAATATGTGTCCTTCATCCCTTTGCTCTCTTTGAATAACTGACTTGTTAAGACTGTTCAGCTCTGGCTGCTGAAAGCAAGTCCTGTACTAGCTAAACTTCTGTGCTTGTTTTCCTGCTTGGAAAAAACAAACTGGCTCTCACTAGGGCCCCTGTTTCTAGTGCTGTTAACAATCAACAACTTGCATGGCTCCAGAGGTATTACTGCCCAGTGTGCCATGCATTTATCTAACAATATGTCAATTCAAATTACAACTGCTCCGAGGAAAGAGCCTAAAAATAGAGGCCTTCCAGGTGGTTCAGCAGATGGATCCATTTGCCATACATGGTAGAACAAGTTAGCCTTTTCAGACTATGCTTTTAGAGTAAAAATATCCCATTAAATTATGGCAGGAGTCAGTGCTGGTCTTAGACCAGAGGAGGACTAAGCAAGTACCTAACTGCATCTTAGGTGATTGGCTGTGAGCAAACACTGAAGCTTCAGTGTTGCATGCCCACAACTGGGTATAAGTAATAGGCAGAAAAGCAAACAGGTTACTAGACAAAATGCAGGAATCCAAAGGAGTGTAGCTGGCAACTCTTTAAGACACTGCTTATCCTCTGGTCACAATTTCAGATCAGTCAGCACATGGCATTGGTGGCAGGCTTCTGTGTTTGAATGACTGCACAGTGGCTGCGCTCCTGTGGAATCTCATGGCAAGGCCTCGTGGAGGAACGCACACCTTCCCCTCCCACCTGCCCTTCTGCAGATACTTCTAATGGAGTCCATGGCTGCCAGACTAAACAGAGAGGTGAATTCACAACCAGACTACAGTCCCAGACAACTTGAGTCGTTTGTTCATACCAGTGTAGGAATTCCCTCTCACTTCCTGCTGTCTCCTCTGGAGCCGGGCTGAGCATATGTGTAGTTGAGAGAGGTATATGTTGCTATACCTTGACCTGTACCTGCTCTACAGGATAAATAGGGCCCATCAGTTTACTCTGCTCTTAGGCCTGTCATGTTCTCTGCCATCTGTTTGGTTTTTTTTTAAAGTGTGGCAGGTAAGCATGGTCTTGGTTAGGCAATAGCAATGACTGTCATAATATACATACACACACCTAGACACCCTTCACAACATGGAGAAAGATTCCACCACCTTTCTCCATCACCCAGCAGGAAGAATCATTTCTACCCAAACTTAATTCAAAAGGACTTTGAGACAATGCACTTTCTTTCTTGAATTTCCTGTGAGACTCATGTCTTCCTTTTTTAACAGCAGCACCTGCCACTTGCATGAAACCTAGCAGGAATATTTTTTACTGGCCACAATAATGACTGACAGGGAAACTGCTCCATCTATCCTACTCTGTACGTCATAAGCCATGGCTTCCCTAGACTCACAGTGAGAAGCACATTTGACTTTATTCAAGAACTTCAACATCATCTTCAAATGCTTCCACGTTCAAGCTCTGATAAGGAATGAAACAACTCTAACTGCTAGGATAAGTCTGAGAATATTAAGCCCGAAGAAGGAAATATGGGGTGCAGTATCAAAGGAGGTACATGTCCTTGCCTCAGTATTAAGAATAAGATACTTTTTAACTTGTATCTGGAAAAACAGTCACAGTGCTAATACCACCTACTGAGGGCACTGAGCAATATTGACAGCAACCACCGGAAATGTGCAACTTGACAGAAGGTGAACAGCCTGTAACAGGCCTACTCAGCACCACCCTCTTTCTGCTGAATGCTTCAAGAGTTTGTATACAAAGTGTTATGATAACCAGTTTATGCCTGCCCTACTCCTCACAGAGTGGTGAAGAAGAAGAGGTACTACTGTTTTTACAAGGTGATTTTTTTAAAAAGGATTTATCTTCCTAATTGAGCTGATTAAATTGAAATGGTACAACATCATTTAGTGGCTTTAAAACAAAATCAAATCACTGTTTCTGAGAGAAATGCTCTATTTAATCTACAAGCTGCAGTAAGAAGCACTGGGTTAAATCCTACAGCTTATGGTATACAAGTCAGGCTACATGTTCCCAATGGAGTCTCCGATTCTCAAGAAACTGTATCCTGAACTGTACTGTAGCATTCTTTAATGCAGTGCAGGTGTGTTACATAGATTCCTATACTGCTTTCCTCACTATACCTGAATGTCATCCAGCTGTATGCCAAACAACATGACCACAGGAAGTTTGTTCTTTTCCCTCCTTTTTCCTTGAGGTCTGAATTCTGTGGTGTATGAATAAAAGGACTGCCCAAGAACAGCTTCTTAGTATAGTGAGAAGATTCCAACTAAATTGCTCATCTGATAGGATCCACAAAATATCTCAATACAATTGTAAAAATAAATTGTGTCCTTTCACTGTGCAAAAGGAAGAAGAAAAATGAATATTGAACAGTCACAGATCCAACCAGACATAGCTCCTGTCTGTCTCTGAGCCAAATTTATAATTACTTTTTCTATTTTATCAAGTTTCAAGCAATGCACTTCAATGGAGAAAGTTAGCAAGAACAATTCTGAAGTTAACATGAGTGTAATGGAATTTGTAAACTCTCATATAAGAAAAGTCATCAGCTGGAACCTGAAGTCCCTGACTTGTTCTCTTTAATCAGCAATGACTTGCCAGTGTCTTCTGGATCTTCACACTGTTTCCGAAAGCGTTTTGAAGCACCTAGATAGAACAGTATTTTGCCTTCTATCCATTTGACCTTAACTTCTCTTTGGACATTTCTTTCTTGAGTGTTCTTCTATACCCTTGCAATAATATATCCATACACTTCAATAATAGTAAGTATCATGATCCCTCTGGCACATAACCCAGATTAAGCTTTAGAAGCTATAATATATGCTGAGGTCCTCAGTTCTTAGTGTCACATCATTAACAGATACTCCCACCTTTCTTGTTAAACAAAGAGTTTTATTTCTAACTTGCAAACTAGAGCTTGGAAAATATTATGCTCACATTATAAGTGTCTAAGCCTACTGTCATCCTAGAGCAAAAGAGGCGATGAACCAGCTCATGAACTAATGCTGATGCTAACAACTGTCCATCCATGTCTATAAAATGCAAGCAAGATGGCCTTAATGGAGTAAGGGGGTAGCTGCTTGCTGGTGCCAATTCCCTATGAACTTATGGCAAGGCTGAGTCTTTTCATCTCATTATTACTTCATAACTGAAGTATCCCATAGCGCTCATGGCATAAGCAAACACATCCTGCTTAGGCATTACTATTTGCATAGTTCATCGCAATAGGATGAACCCTTAACTCTCACCTATCAATTCTTGATTATTTTTTCAGAGAGATTGTTAGGGAGAAAATATTATTCATTTATATATTTATGAGCAGATGATAGCACTTTTAAAAACTGATTGAACATATTGTGTCATGAAAAGATTGTTTTATATGTACTTTAATGGGAGAAAATTCCTGACAGTTTAAGTCCATGAGCTTGCATATGAGGCTGATCAGTTACCATTATGAATGTAAGTGGCTATTATTCTTGTATTTCCTGTTACAGCAATATGGAGTTACATTTATATTTCATATTACAGGCAAAGACACCCTGTATTCTGAATCAGGTCAAAGTTGCCTGCCATATGCACTTCTTACCCAATTTCCTCTTTGGCCCACAGGTGTAGGCTTCGGGGGATGGTTGCCTAAAACACTGCTGGTGCATGATGTGCAACTATCAGATTAGCTAGTGCCTATGGAGTAATAAGCAGTAAAAACCAGTTAGAACTGCAAAAGAAACTCTTCTGATCTATAGAAAACTGCCATCTGTTGTATACTTTTTCTCCATCCTACTGTCCATGCTGAACACTGCAAGCAGTGTTGCCCCGTGCCTGGCACCGCTAGTTGGCCCTCTGATTCTGAAGGTTACTCTCACAAATTTACAACTATTTTAAGGCAAGACAAAAATCTGAGTTTAAAGCGTATGACAGGGTGATTCTAATGGTTGTCTCCTGGAATATTTCACGTAGCTGAGCATTTACCCAGTTTTGTCTGTTTGCATTCTGACAACAGGGAATAATTTGGAAATCCTTCTTCAGGGAAATAACAACTCTGTGAAAAAGTTGTATGAGATGAGCTAAGTTCAGAGCTGAGTATCCGAAAATTGAGTGGCACTTCATGGTATATATTAAATACTGATGAGTGGTGCCTGGGCTTAAGTGATTTGGCAAATCTAGAAGAGGTCACTTAGCAATTAAGTAACCAACAGAAGTTGTTTCAGGACATGTGTTCTTGCTTCTTGAAGGCTTATTATTAAAGCAGGTAAGAGACAGAGGATGAATGTATGCACGCTGGTGGAATGAATAATATGTGTGCATGTGTGCAAAATTCACAAAATTCTAGTTCCCCAGCTGCTGTATATGATATGCTGAGAGTTTCTTTTAGTTTGGGTCATCTGGATATTTTTAAAGAAGGAATAAAGGGATTTTATTTATCCCTTTTAAAAGGATTAATAAAACAGCACTTTTTCAAAACTGTAATATTGATAAAGATTGGTGCCTGGATTTTGTGCCTGAAATGACTTCCTGTGTATTATGCATGGATAATGCAGCACATATTTCTGTATGGTTTCTAATATTTAAAGAAACAACTAGAAAAGCATGACTTTGAACTAAGAAAAGGATCATATAGTAGAAGAACAGACATAGAGGTGCAGACTAAAGATTTGTTTAGCTAGAGTCCAGTCTCCAACAACAGCTAGTAGGCATGTTCATGACACGGTTCACAGGATTTCCTGACTCAGGTTTCCTCCGAGAAACAGGGAGACCACATGTGTACATTCAGTGTGCCAGGCTGCATTCTTTCAGGTTTGTTTTTACCCTCACATTTTTATTTATATTCACCCCATTCAAAGTTGCACTAAGTTGCAAGACTTTCTTGTCAGCCTCTTGATCTTAGTCAAGCTTGCCCTCCATAACACCAGGAAGGGACTGTGAAACCTCTCTCAGAATCCACCATCTCGCTGGATACCCTGAGGGAGCAGTGGGCACTGTTGGGAGTGTTTTGCTCAGTGTCTCCATCTGTTTTCTTGTCCCTATATTTTTCACTACTTAACCCTCACCACTTTCTCTTTTGTTCATTTGTTGTCCCCTGAACTCATTTGTTTTTGTACTTCTTCCTGGTCTCTGTTTCCTGTACCTCTCACCCTGCTTTTTGGAGGGAAGGAGGGAGAAAGAAGGTACATGCTTTTGCTAGGGAAAGGCCGCTGACTATTCTTAAGGGAGCGAATCATGAGTAGAGTAAATAATAGTGAAACGTATAAGAACAGGAAAATCCTATAAAAACATTTCCCTGCTATACTCTCAAAGATTCTAGCAAGCTATGGCTCAAGGACTTTCTGGTTATAAGGGCTATCTCTATATTTAACAGCCCATCACAGATTTTTTTCTCTTGCACTTGTCTAATTACTTTTCAGACCCATGTAAACTTTTGGCATCTGCAACACCCTATGGCAAAGACATCCATAGATGAATTGTGTGCTGCTGTACAGTCAGGTATGTATTCTGTATTTTTGTACATTTTTCTTAAAAAGAATAAAACCTTTAAACATATGAAATAATATATTCGTTTTACAAGAAACTCTCAGATCAATGCGGCCTACTCTGCTTTTCAAAACCTCAAGAAATAACACTCTTACAAAACTTATACCTGCGGGAAGAGAAAAGCTACAGATTGTATCACCTTGCTATGCTGCTTTGAATGTAAACGAAAAGCCCAGACATTTAAAGGATCATTTCTTCTCAATATGGAGAGTGGTTAGCTTTACTTGCAAGCATATGACTCTGCACTTACACCAAAAAGCAAAGTTAAGTATTCTCTGCTGTGCTGTCCAGTAATACCTTTAAAATTGCCAAATACTTTCAAATTGCTTCTATGTTACTATTTTAAGTACTGAGCCTCTTTGCTATAATGGCTTTTACTC
Source organism: Haliaeetus leucocephalus (assembly GCF_000737465.1). Taxonomy (NCBI): domain Eukaryota; kingdom Metazoa; phylum Chordata; class Aves; order Accipitriformes; family Accipitridae; genus Haliaeetus; species Haliaeetus leucocephalus. The sequence goes on from NW_010972775.1 coordinate 1,695,311, forward strand.
CACTAGTGAGATACCTACAAGTTGGAAAGACAGCACTCATGATGAATTAAAGCAGGGTCATCTTGCCCAGTACCTTCTATATGGCATTAAACTATCCTTAATACATACAGCTAGACTGGACCTTCATGGCCAGAAGCACAAATCCTAAAAACAACTTGCAGGCTGTTACTACCAAGACAAACAGGCACAGCTTACCAGCATGCCAGCAAGCTTAATTCTGTTTTGAAGGTAATTTAATGCAGTAGCCTTTATGATACCTTACTTCTAACAGGTTTGCCTGACCAGCCAGGGAGCATGAAGAAATCTATGGTGAAGGATATGTGGAAACCACACCAAAATCACCTTTTTTGGGGAAGACATGCCAGAGTGGTAGAAAGTTTAGGTGATTTGTATATTTTCTACAGCAGTGGCTTTCAATCAGAGAGTCACACTACACAGAATGTGAAATAGACTCTGAGGCACTGGAAATGTTAGCACAATATAAAACTATTCCCTTCCAGTCCTTTACCCTTCAAGTTAAAACATTCTGTCAGCCGTTTTTGGAAAGAGGCTGTTTTTGAAAAACATTGCTTTGCAGCATGTGAGGAGAAAAAGCAGGTTGAGAATGATCTCCAACCTTCCACTGTGACCCTAAGCCTCACTTCTGTTCAGGTAGCAGAAATGTCTCTTAACAATTATATTTTTCTTGATTAATGTGAGAGCTTATGTCAAACGACGTCTGAGTTTTCCACTGACATCAGGCCGTTGTTAAATGTTAGCAAATATCCTACCTCTGGAATGCTAAGATAGGAAAACAAAATATCTTCTATCACAAATGGCATTCCATCTATCACACTTGATTTTTTTGCTGTGAATAATAACTAAGATATTGTGTTTATCTGCATCCCTGTCTATTCAGGTCTTGTGTAACAACAACAAATAAGACTGAGAGGCTCTTATTCTTACCTTCTGTCAAACAATATCAAGAAGAAATCAGCTGAAGCTGGCAAAACTGTTCTGCTGTGAATTTGCTGGATGATCAGAATCACATGCAGGTTCTGCAAAGAATGACAATAGATATCTCTCAGTTTTCATGCAGCAACTAAATTAGACTGAACTAAGCAGCTGCCTACTGTATTAAAATTAACAAAAACATAACTTAGACTACAGAGAAGACATTCCATATTTATTAAATGGTGATACTATGCTTGGCTCTATAAAAACATGGGACAAAACCAGTTCTTGTCCAAGAGGTACTAAAGCAGGCTCAGAGATTATAAAACTGTAATTTGAAGGAACATCCAAAGCTTAATCATGCTTGCCTATTTGGCAAATGTGCCCAGTGAAGTCAAGGACAATGGAGGAGAGTTACTTTTGGCCACCTGTATCATAAGAGAGCATGAGAGATTGATATTTGTACTTATCGCAACTTAACAGATTAATTTCTTATGATATATAGGAAGATAGCACTCAAGAACAGGAAGATATCATCTGCCTGATACTGATTCAGAAACGATAATCTTATAAAATATTCCCTTATGTTGAGTGTCTTTGAGTCAGTCAAATGCTGAGAGACTGTAATGCTGTTTCAGTCTACTATTACCATCGAGATTTCACCAATGTAGGCTAAAGGGAACCTGACCCAAAGTGCTGACAGGAAAAATTGATGAATCTCACATATTTTAATTAACAAGAAAATAATCATGTACATTACAGTATAGCATAATTTCTACACTGCACCATATGCAATCCAATATCAAAGCAGAAGTCTTTGAGGGCTGGAGAAAAAACAGGTCCTTAATTTTTGTTTTAGGCTATTAGAGCAAACAAAGATTTCCTGTGTAACACTGCATGCTTCTGATCAATACTCTTCTTCTATACATAATGATTCTGTCATCTTTGGTGAGATGGGAATGTCACCAGTATCTAGTATTAGATGATTTGGGGAAACTACAAATACTTGATATCCCATTCCCTGGCTCAGAGACTCCTGGCATAGAATGTAACTAACTCTCATGGAAGTTACTTGTATCCTGGTGCAGGACATTAAAACCTCCATTTTATGTGTGGTAAATACAAGTAACTATATTAACCCTAAGCTGAAGGAGAACATTTTGTTATAGAAGCACATCCTTGCTCCTATAATGCTATTCATATTAATAAAAAATACAGGGGAGATTAAGCAAGTAAATTAAATTTATTAGTATTCTGCTGCTTGCCTCCTAAACAGTGTGGTATTCAGGGGACTAGAGGCTCCTTCTTGTGTGGCACATATTCCAGGTTATATGTCAGAGGGACAGCTGAACATGGCAAGGTGGGTTTAAGTGTACCCCATAGTATACTTTTTATTGGAAGGTGTAGCAACTGTTCAGTTGCATGTCAAAATCTCATGTCATTAACAGCTAGAAAAGATTCTTCTCTACTTTAAATGGCTGTATATTTGGAACAGGCTGCTTTGAGTCTTGGAGCTATCTGCCATTAAACTCTAAGTGGTTCTAATGTGGGTTGTTTCAACTGAAATATTCTATTCTATTCTATTCTATTCTATTCTGGCATGGAGATAGAGGCACAGATATACTACACTAGCTGGACATGTTTAGAGTCCTCTATTCACCTGCTCCACTAAGTCCTAGGTTGAACACATGATAATCCAGTAGACTAGAAAAAGAATTCAGAAGGTGGGTGGTGGGGAGAGAATATCCTTCTTTGAGAATGCACAAAAGTTCAAGACATATTTTCTTCCTTCTCTATGTCAGTAACTCTCACTGACATCAGCTTTGGGGCTGAGACTTGAAGAGAGAATCAAAGTGGTATTTTCCCCTACAAGCTCACTGCAAGAACTGCTAAAACCAGTTAAATGCAGCCTGAGGGGAAAAAAACCTATTTTTTTTTCCACAAAATCTCTTAATAATCTGGTATTTGTTTGGGCAGAAACAAACTTTCACAGAGTTGTGTACGAGTCAGAAGTCCCTTCCATTATTGCTGTGTTTATAGCAGTATATACAGGGTTATGTTAGGAAACATCCAGACTTAATCAGTGCAAGAGTTATAAAAGCAGAGATAATTACAGCTCCTGTCCACATCCAAGACTGTCAGGAATTCAGTTTACAATAATTACTCTAAGTCCAGACTCTTCTCTTCCTGCTAGGGTCACTATTTAACCAGTGGTTAAATGAAAAACAGAGTTGATTGGTATGGGAAATCTTGGCAATGGTGAGGACTATTTCTCCTTCTACAATCCTCATCAAATACGGGGCATACAACAAATTGCTTATCTCCAATCTGCAATTCTCCCTTCCACCCATCTGTAAATTTGAATTAATTAATAAACGCCCTTATGTTTTCAAGGTCATGGAAAATGAAAAGCATGCAGCAAAATGGATGCACTGACAGTGAAGGGTGTTTGTGGGTGGGTTTTTTTTATGTAAATGAAAAATCTGTGAGGCAGAAGCTCCTTCATCTGAGCCATGAGTGCTAAAGTTAGAAAACTTAAAAGGAAATCAAGGGAATGCAAATAAATTATGCTTTGAATAAATGTGACCCTCCCTAGAAGAAGTCTAAGGCTTTATGGAACAGTCTCAAAACACACGAGGCCAAAGACATCACTAAGTCAGGGGTCTTCATGCAAATTCAGTCACGCTGCTGCCTTTTGTTTATACCTGTGGACAAGCTCTGCTTCCATCGACACTGGCTGTTCACAAAAGAACTAGCACAGGGCTCTTCCACTTGTTGCACACCAGCCACACAGACCTCATGTAGATAGACTTTTTTGACATCTGTATCCACCTACCTATTTAAAGCTTCTGACTCAATTTGAAACACTCCAGCAAATCCCATGGCAGTGACCATTAAGCTATGCAAACCACAGAACTACATGGCTACTTTTTTTGTCACATGACTCAGTGTACGCATCAACATACACTGCTATATGAGCTTCCACAGCTTCCTTGTAAATCTCAAGCATCCTCACAAATAATATAATTTAGGGAGTAAGATGAAGAGGTCATTTAGGTATACAACACTTGACAAGTTACAATGTCACCATTAAATAAACAGAAACAATACATGAACTTAGGGAATCAATTTCTGGAGACACACTAAAACTGAGTAACTTCTGGAAAAAGGGATAATTGAAGACTTCACTGGAGAAAATGTTTTGTTTTGGAAAATGAGAAGGATCAGCTGCTTAAAATACTGGAAGACACTGAGCTGAAAGGACCCTTTAATTCTTGTGGTGCTTAAAGGGTGGATTCTCAATCCAATCTTAATCTTGATACGGCTATTAAAGAGAAAAGAGAGACTATGAAGTATAACTGCAAATTATAATTTGAGCCTGACGCCTAATACAAGTCATCAGACTTCACTCCTACCTTACAACAATACTTGAAGTATGTTCAGTCAGAAATGCACTGATTTGGTTTCTGGTTTTCACTTAAAAATGCAAAGCTCATTGCAAGGGGTAGATTTTAGCAAGGAAAAAAGTGAAACAGGATAAAACCAATGAGTAAAATTCAGTGACTGCAGTTCACAACAGCTGGGGAATGAGGTCTCCTAATAGGTGTGTTAACATCTGACATTCTTCAGGACAGCAGAGGCCATCATACCAGAGCCCAGAACACCACGTGGTCCTTGGGTTCAAGTTTTTTGTAAGAAAACTCTAAGTTCATCTCCCTCAATGCTGACATATGTTGACAGAACTGGATGAAGTTATTTTTGTGATGGGTACAGAACTGCTATGCAATAATCAAATACCCAGATGCTGTAACTACATTAGCACTGAGAGATCTGGGCAGTGAGGTTGCCGACTGTCAGATCACATTCAGATGAAAATAGGTACAACTAACTATGTGAAATGTTGATTAATGGAATGAACCTGTCAGTTACTGAGGAAGTCTCACAACTACTAAGAAAGCAACTAAAGCTTAAGATAATGCCGTTTATTATAAAAATCAAAGCAATAAATCAAGTATTCTGAATAGAACATTTTCACTAGACTGTTATTTATGCCACTGTGAGTAATCCCATTTATCCCTTTAACATAGCTGGGTAGAAGCAGATGGTAAGCTGTCAGTACCACAGGGAAACCTCCAGAATTTCTAAAATGTACCTTTTATTGCTTATTTTATCCATTTCATTCATCTGGTAGCCTCTATTTTGCTAATACATTATTTGTCCAATTTGTCTAAGTTATTCCAGTCCACCCTTTGCACTTGTGGCAAATCTACACTCACACTTGACAATGAAGTTATGGTAATATGATTTCATTGTTGCTGTTACCACCACTGTTATTATTAAAAATCAGTAATGAGTAGATGGCTCAGCAAAATGCCTAGTATCAAAATCAACTGTTATACATACCACTCTTTCTGCACAGATCTCTGCTTCTGGCAGAGTTTAACTTACTAACAGTACTATGTACTTTTGCAGTGAGAGAATTAACTTTTAGCACTGCAGTCTGTGAAGTCTCAAGCAAATACAAACCACACCACAATGATAAACCTGCGGCACTTACATGGGATTTCCTATCTGATCTCTGATGCAACACATTTTAATCTGTCAGGCTCACCTACCAGTCTCTTCCTTCTACATTCTGTAATTTAAAAAAATTGGCAAGCACTGTAGCCTTTTACAAAAAAACATTTTAACCATCTTCCTACATGTCTTCTCTCTGAATACAGAACTAATCATGCAATTCCCCAAAGAAATCAGAATCAGCAAGAGCTTGTGTATCAGTCTTAACACAATGCTCATTTCTCCTGGTTCAAACCTTACTTAACACACATGTAAAAGCATAATGTATTCATGTGCAAAACCTAAAAGCAAACTAGTAGACCCTAGTCAAGCAAAAACCTATGATCAAAAAAATTAAAGGGTGCTAGAATCATGCTTAAAGTTCAGCATCCAAAGTAAACATGGTGGTGATTGGTACATCTAGACGAGAGCAGCATGAGATACTGCCCAGTCGTGGCCGAGTTGCGCTGGCTGAGCTTCAGGTCTAAATAAACTGCAGTTACTATATACGCTACTGAGGTGTGAAGGAAAGAATTTGTATAGCCTTTTACACACTGTGACTGGCTTTATGTTACCCTAATAACTCCTTCTTTTCATGTGTGATTTCAATAATACAATATTATGAAAGGATTTGATGGGACTCTCTGATGCTCTTGGTTTACTTCTGTCTCTTTTGAAACCACATTTTGAAATTTTTGTTTTGGTAAAAGACTGAGCTTTTGTTTTCCTCCAGCAGAAGCCTATAGCACATCTGCCAGAAATCACTCTTGGAAACTAGGCACTAGAAGATGCTGCAAACAAACTGTTTTCCACAGAACTTCAGCTGAATTAGGGGAAAATAGATTCAATATATGTACTCATACTATCTTTCTCTGACAATAATATTTAGCTCCTTCTGTAGTTTCCAAGAAACTCCCAAGTCTACAGGCCAGTTCTGAATGTTTGACAAGCACAATTTGATAAATCCTTCTGGGGAAGCAGTGATTAGAGAAGGCAACTGGCAGCTAGGAGGCCCACACTGCATTCCCTGTTTCATTACTAATATTTCTGGATGACCTTGTCAAGTCATTTAATGCCTTTCTGCCTGTGTTTCCCTATCTGCAAAATGTTCAGATAAACACCCTCCTTTTGAAAACACTGTAAAATTTTTTGTTATGGAAATAGTTCCTTGGATGTTAATCTGGCTCTTGGGGTGTAACATCAGATGAAAAACACAATGGCCACATGACATAAATGTCAATCTAATATTTTCTAACAGATTAAGCCATCACAGTTTAAGTAATAGGTTAACCTTGTACCTGAAGGCTTTATTTCAGACCAGAAAGTAGTTACTCATTCCATTTTAATCTTCTTCATATCAGCCAAGCCAGCATCGTAAGTGCAAACCATAAAGGTAACCCCCACCCCCCAACTGGCATAAACTTCCTTGTTCTGCTTAATTTAAGAAGTATGACTATTTAGCCAAGCTTCATCTTGGTCAAGTATATGCTGCTGGCAGTAGGCAATGCTCAGAACTGGGATTAAAGCATAGTACCCTCAAGCATGCAGATGGTTTAACAGCGGCTATTGGTGACTGGCATCCCTAAGTCTGTTCAGGTCAGTAGACTCTCATGCACATCTTCCTGAATGGTAACAGGCTCTTCCATGCCCTCTCAATGACCTTGACTGGCTAATGCATGTTTTTATTCTTAATGGGCCAAGATATGTACTATAAATGGAATACCTAAGTGCAGTCTTATTATGAGTCATTTCACCATCACTCTTTTTCTAGAGAAAGTGTAGTGTTACATAATTCTAGGAGCAACCTAATAGCAGAGTGGAAGCAAAATGGGAAGGGAGACAAGGGCAATTTTATTAATCCACCTGTACAAACCTGGGCTGGCTAACATGCAACACACACTGAAAAGAGAGCTGCTTTTTAACACAGATCCCACCTCAGATACCACAAAAGCACTGTTTAAGTTCTGTGAAGCCAAGCACAGCACCTTGCACCAAGAAATGAAAAGGCAATTTAGAGTTTAGGACAGCTTTTTTACAGTGACTTCGACGTATTTCACCTGAGGAAGGACACATGCTGACATCGTGGCCGGCTTCCACAGGCATTTCACCTCGCGCAGCAACGGACCACGGCCGGCTACACCGTCGCCTCCTTCTCGCAGCGCAGCCCTAATGGCGCTCCCTCACCCCCCGCAAAATGGCGGCCGCGCGTGCCCCGGGGTCCGCCCTTCTCTCTCCCTTGGCACCGCCGGGCGGTCCAGCCCCATCGGTACACCCGGAGGCTGTTAGGAGAAGGGGGAGGCCAGTAGCCGCGCTCCCCTCGGAGAAGTAGCACCGTCGAAAGGGAAGGGGATGAGGACGGGACGGGACGAAGCACCCCTGAGGAGAGCGGAGTGACGGCACCGCAGCTCGTGCGACCGATCCCTAGAGAAAGACCACCGCCCGCCCCAGCGCGCTACCTCATTGGCTCTCGTTTCTCTGCCTCCAGCTGATTGGCGAACAATTCCCCCCCACGAGCTCTCTCTTCCCTCCTATTGGCTCCCGCTTCCCGCCCAACTCCTGCTCGCCAGCCGCCGGCGCGATGCTTCTCCCTTCTGTGTAGCGCCGTCCCCTCGGTGCAGGGATGGCGGTGGCTGGCGAAGGTCGCAGCTCCGAGCTGGGGCAGGCCTCTGTGCCGGGAGGCACTGGCGACACCTCCCTCCTCGGCAGCGCCACAACGTGGCCCCTGAAACGCTACGGCCGCTTCCTACCCCCGACGGACGGCGACGACGAAGGGCAAAACACCTCCTCTTGGAAGGTGACGGGCGAGGCGGGGGGGGGGTGCTGGCTGCTTGGTTTTGCTGTAACTGCCTCCATTGGGGTCTAGGAGGCAGCTGTGTAGCAAGCAGTAATAAGTGAGGCCTTTGCAGGTATCTTTTTGCAAGTCCAGAGCTAATGCAGAAATCGGGAGAGATTTTGCTTCATGAATTATTAACGTAACACATCAGTGATATGATAGTTTGTGGTCCGCTTTTTTTTATTCCTTCCTTCAGCAGTGACCTGTAGTATTAGGAACTATAGATCAAGTTGGAAGAGTCCAGGTAGTTGTTTAAAGTAGTTAAATCTGTATGAGACTTACAATTAGTAAAAAATTCTTAAATGTGCCTCTTGTCTGTGAGAGTGTAGGGCAAGTTGCATTACTGAGAGGTAAATTAGACACCTGACTTCTAGCACCAACTTTTGAAACCTTTTATTTTGCACTAGAAATGGAAAATGTAGGTTCTGTGCTTACAGGGCTAGATTTTTATTTTTTTTCTATCTTTTTAAAGGTTTTTGAGTCAAATGAAGAATCAGGCCATCTTATCCTTACCATTGTGGTATCTGGCCATTTCTTTATTTCCCAAGGGCGAACAGTACTGGTAAGTTTCTCAGGTATGAAGAACACTTTTCCTCTCATGTTAGCATCAGTAGTAACTTTGTTTCCCTTGTCAGCTTCATGTTCTCTCCTGCTGAAAGGAAGCTGCCAATTTTATTTTGCTCATGGAAATTCTCATGTGCCGCTTTCTCTCTCCATGTATCAGAATAATACTGAATGCATTATTTCATACTGAGGAACAGTGTTTCTTCTGTGGCTCTAAAAATCTAGATTAAGATGTAAGACTAAGTGCTGCTGATGTTGAAAGATACACTTTTTTTTTATGATTCTTCTGCCTAAGAAAACAGAGAAAATACTCTGTTAAGATTTGCGATATGATCCAGCTAGTTTCTTGCCAATGATGTGTTAATATTTTGGTTTTGATAATTTGGTTTATCGAAGGGTATGGTTTTTTCTATGTTGGGTAATGTGATCTAACATACAACTTGCATTCATGGAGAGAAAATACCAACTTCAAAGTTGTGTCAACTGATATTCTTGTAGCCTCTACTTACTTAAGCATGACTAGCTACTAAACTGTAAAGATTTCACAGTGACACTGAAGAGGTTAAAAGAAACACTCCATCTAGAAGGAGTTGGTTTGATACTCATGACAGAGAAGGCCTGTGCTGGAAAGTAGAATCAGGTCTGTTCAGTGCATATCACCAATACTCGGTGATGGTAACAAGTAGGAATTGGCTGATAAGTGTATTAGAAAGCTATTACAAACCACTGGAAGATGCTGCAGTATTAAGATAACTTAATAATAACTTTAAAAACTTTAATAATAACTTTAAAAAAAGATAAGACTTTTTTAAAAAAATACAGAATGTGTAAAAGAGTATGTTGTAGCTTTAAATATGTATAAGCTTATAAATTACTTTTTACTGTGCCTCTTAAAAGGTCTTAAACTTACGGAAATATCCTGTAAGTATTGGGGAGAACCAAGGATGCCCTTGAGTTTTTTTGGCCTGTGAGTGTGTTAAGAATATTGAATAGACAATGATAGAGCTAACAGAGAGCTGTCAGTCTGGATACCCCTCATATAAGACATGGTATTTGGCTCACATATTTAGTGAGAACAAGTTGAATGTTCTTCGACAAGGTAAAAATGGAACATGGCAAGTATTTTAGCAGTTGTGTTGAATAAGGGATGGAGTAATTGAAAGTCCAGATAGTTAAAAGAAACGCAACTGAAACGAGACTTGCTGCCACCTCTTGCCAAATTCTGCTTGGAATGAATCAGTGCAGAATGCACCTCTCCTGGGGCTGGTCCTGTTTTCAGTACCCTGATCAGACAGCTGTAACTGTTTAGTAACTAGTAGACTTACGTCACTCTGTAGAATGTCCTTGAAATAACCATATAAAGGCTAACTGAAAGTAAGTTTTAATAACTAACTAAAGAGCAAAGGCGGCACAGACAAAAGCTGTAGCCCTTCAAATACTGTGTCTGGCAAAGGCTGAATCTGGCAAGTAACAATGGGCAGATAAAAGTGTGCCGTCGTAAGTGATGAGTGCAGGAAGTATATAAAAAAAAGTTTATAAAAAGACTTGGCTGAGAAAAGCACTTTCTTGCAGCTCTTAGGTTTAGTGGCTAGTGAAGCTTTCAGTTAGCTGCCTTGCTTGAAGTGCCAGATGAGGAATTTCTGAGCTCTATCAGGTCTGTTTCAGCTTCTAAGAGACGCCAAGATACTGCAATAACAACCACAGCCTAAGAATAGTGGAGAATAGAGGTGGAACAGACATGCTTGGTAAATGTGACCAAAATATAATACCGAGAGTTGGAAAAAAAAAAAGTTGTTTTTGTGTTGTTTTTTTTAAAAGCATTTCTTTTGGCAATGCTTCTATACCAACCTTAAGGGCAACACTGACAAAATTTTATTAAGTGTTAGAGAAGTTATACAGAACTGGTGACATATGCATTTTAAAACCCGACTGTCAATTCCTTTGGGTGCATTTCTGTGAGCACATGTAATTGGGATCATGCTGCAGGTGTATTCTGTGCATACAGAACTAAACTAGTGTGAAATGCACTGGTACAATATGCCCTATACCTATTTATATTTCTCAAGGCAGTTGCAGTCTTGCCACCGTTCCTCTTAAACACACTTTTCTTGCTGAAAAACCTAGGAAAAAGCCAATCCACTAGTTCTGAAGCTGGGCAGGCATCTTCAGAACTATGTTAGGTTTCCTGTTTACAAGGGATTTGGTCCAGCACATCTGGCTTAGTTTTACTGCTTAGGCTTGTTCCTTAGGCATATGCCCTCTCAGAAACGTGTCCCTTTTCCCAACACTATGCAAGATGGATATGCAGTGATAAAATTCTTCTTCCTGGACAATCTAAATCTACAGGTGTCTTTTCAGTCTTTGAAGAACAGTCAGTGGAATCTCTTTAGTAAAGCAGCCAGTATCATCAAAGAGAAAGATGATGCACAGGGGTTGTGATGAAGACGACAGCACAGGCAGTGATGCTGTTGGCCAGTAGCCAATAACAGCTTACAATGCAGTAGATTCAAGCTAGCCAGAACTGCACAGGCCACTGCTGAAATTTTGCAAACTCCTTATTGAGATTGCAACAAAAAAGTTGCAATACTGTGCAGTCTATGTTATTGCTGTAGAAATAATCAGACTGTAGAAATGGTTAATCTCACTGGTTCTATCTCCCTCTAGTTTCCAGCTCTCAGGAGCTGTCAGAAACCTGTCACAATATTTAAACAGGCTTTGCACAACTAGGTACATACAGTTCTTTTGAATCTGTCACAGACCAAATCCTCTCACTGTGGGTCCATTATAATGGACATTTTGTCACAGAGGATAATGCACAAGTTTCTGCTCCAGAGGGAATGTATCAAGTTTGATAGAATTGTTGGAATTATTCAGCTCGTGGTTTTACTGTGTACACTCATTTCTATTTGCTGGCCTGGGCTACTGAATATTTCCTTTTTATTGCCAAGGTGTTCTCCGACATGTACGTGCTGCCTTACTCACTTGCATTGAAATTCCCTCTGATGCACTAAAACAGAACTGTTTCTTGCTATGTAGTAACTGTACCCTTTAAGTTGTTGATGTCTAGTCTTTTGATCTATATTCTAATCCCTACTTTTCAGACCTTTTGATGTACTACAAGCTCCTGGTTTTGAGGGAACTGGATAACAATTATTGTAGCTTTGTACCTTGTACCTCTGTGTAGGAACACAGTGATGTACAAGATCTGTGTCATGGGGACATCATTTCCTTCACAACTTGAATAACTATATTATATTTTTGTAAAATTTCCATGGATGAATAATAAAGGGATTTTTTTTCCCCTCTAACAATAATCCAAGAATGAACTGAACAGCTCATTAAATTCAAGAATACATTTGGTGGTGAATGTTCCTAACTATTTTTTTTTTTTTTTTTTTAACTGCAGCAGTAATGGTAGAGCAGGAACTCTTGCCCCACCCCAAGAATCTTAACATGGACCATCCTAAGTAAGAGTTTTAAAAAAAGAAAGTTTTCACCCAACATCTGTAACAAAGAAAACTTATTAATTGGATGCTTTTAAAATGGGCAATACGGTAGTATGATACATTCTTATCTCTTCTAGTTTAAAATTGGCAAGCAACATAGTAAAAACAGTGCATTAATAGATGCAAACTATCTTCGTTTGTACCTTCTGTTTTCTTTAGGACGATAAAAGTACACACCACTGAAAAACAGATGCTCTCTGACGTTTTACAAAAGTCAAAATGAACCTTTTTAGCTGCCAGCAAGCTCTGTGTTATGCTGATAATACTATGGATGGATGCTATTACAAAGTCAAGCAAAAAAAATCATCACATACTGAAAAGTGTGAACTTCCAGACTTCAGCTGTTTTGTATTTCACATAGAACTTTTCTTTGTTCATTCTTCTGCAGTAAACTGTGATGTTAACTGAACTAATGCTTTCCTGAACTCAGTGCTGATCAGCGTCATAGTTAGTTTTCCGCTAAACTAATCTCAGTTGCCCAACATGCTAGCGATAGCTCCCAGTGTTTGCTCTCTTGGTGAGCATGGGCCCTACAAATACCTTTTTTGGATGAAGACATATTTTGTTCTGTTGCTTAGTGATTCTTTCATCAAACTTCTTTCATGTCAAGTAATCGTTTATGAAATACTAAAGTACATAAACTATTTTCTGTAATGTACTCTCCTGTCAGTGCGAAAACAAGAGGAGATAGCTTTTATGTAAATTATTTACTTAGTGAATCCTCTTTGGTGTCTACCTTTCATCTACATACAACTTTCACTACAACTCCATTTGCACAAAATGGAGGTGGTGTAGAAATGGAAATCTTTATTTCATTGGCAGTTGGATTAACATGATCCATTTGTCCTGGTTTCAGCTGGGATAGAGTTAATTGTCTTCCTAGTAGCTGGTACAGTGCTATGTTTTGAGTTCACTATGAGAAGACTGTTGATAACACTGATGTTTTCAGTTGTTGCTAAGTAGTGTTTAGTCTAAAGTCAAGAATTTTTCAGCCTCTTGTGCCCAGCCAGCAAGAAAGCTGGAGGGGCACAAGAAGTTGGCACAGGACACAGCCAGGGCAGCTGACCCAAACTGGCCAACGGTGTATTCCATACCATGGGACGTCACATCTAGTATAGGAACTGGGAAGAGTGGGGGCAGGGGGATCGCCACTCAGGGACTAACTGGGCATCGATTGGTGGGTGGTGAGCAATTGCACTGTGCATCATTTGTATATTCCAATCCTTTTATCATTACTGCTGTCACTTTATTAGTGTTATCACTATCATTATTAGTTTCTTTTTTTTATATTTGATTAAACCGTTCTTATCTCAACCCACAAGTTTTACTTTTTTTTTTTTTTTTGCCCCCCAATTTTCTCCCCATCCCACTGCCGGGGAGGGGAGGGGGGGGAGTGAGTGAGCAGCTGCGTGGTGCTCAGTTGCTGGCTGTGGTTAAACCACACCACCATTCTAGGAAGAATATTCAAGTGTTCCTGACTTGATATCAAAGTATTTTCTCTACAATGGATGTATTTATGTATTCTCTTAGTCCTTTTTATTTTCTTAAAGCAGGAGTGTTAAGAAACCTTTTCTTTTTCTTAAAGAATTGTAGCTATTTAGAGCCAAGTGAGACTCTGCCTCTTCTATGATCCATTTCCAAAAACAACATTTATAAAATAGTAATAAAATAGTCACATATCCTAACAACCATTTTTTAATACATACAGAAGACTACAGAATTATTTTTGTGAGCAATAAAATAGTAGAATATTTCATTAATTCCCTTTTAGTAGTCTCTTTACTACTGGAAGCTGAAATACTATTTTCTTGCTAAAAAGAATGCTACAATGTATGCACCAAGTCTCCAGGCTTCTAAACCAGGCAGATTAGTAAATACCTTGTGCTGCATATGCTGCTATGTGGTGAGGTGCTGTAGATTTGAAATAATTGATTACAGTATCTGAGAATGCTCCAGAACTGGTCATTAAAGTACTTCCACGCTACTGTACCAAGTAATTGTGGACATGTTCAGTGTTTCCATCAGCTGCTCAAAGAGAACAAATTATTTATTTTAATGGATAAACTTTTGGGTAATGGGTGTATGTTCAGGATCACTTCAGACATTCTTTAATGACGCTGCCAGTGACATATTTGAAACTATTTTAACAACTGCTTTCCTTTAAAAATACAATCTACTTCTTGTGATCAGCCAAATGGAATGAAGAGGAGGGTAAATGGAACTTCAGAGCATGGAACATAAAAATCCCTGATGTGTAATGCAATTCAAAGGGTGTTTTGATATGGTTTGTTTTTGGGTTTTGTTTTTGGTTTTGTTTTTTTTTTTTTTAAACCAAAGCTCTTAATTTGGAATTAAATTACATAACACTTTTAGGACCTATTTTTGCTGCAGTGTTGCCTAACAGACTGTGTATTTTACCGTAGAAAAATCTCATTCTTACATACTGTAGATAATGGAATCTTAACAGGAATATCTCAACAGCATCTCTCAATTTCTGGCTATACTCTCAAGATACACCATGTTCTGTTTACCACAACTCTTACTTCCTTTCCCTCCTTCAAATCGGCATATCATGAAAACTTTATTTTGGTGTTTTATTCAACGCAATTGATTCTGGTGCTAGAATTCTTAATATCCTACAAATTAAACAAATTGAAATTGTGAAGAGGATTTATTTAAAAGGATAAAATTAATCCAGAGTAATTGATTTGTGACCCGATCTTTTAAAGTGTAGACTAAATGTCATCAGTGCCCTCCTGGTCCCCTCATGACTTCTAATAAGCTAACAGTGCTTAGGATACAGTAGATTCTAACTCATTAATTAGGCAAGCATTCAGCAGCCATTCTGATGTTCTTGATGCTCTCTTAGCAGTGCCTGAAAGTTATGCACCAAATTTTTGAGATTATATTCACAGCAGTGCCCTGGGTAGATGAAGGTCCCTGTGCAATAAATGAGGACATCTGATGGAAACCTAGAGAAGTGAGCAGGTTGCTAATGCTGCTTAGTGATAGTACATTGCAAAGCTAGCGGAAGGTTGTTTTTTTATTAAAGGTCCTGTGATTGCTATTTTAAAGAGTAGAAGGAATCTACTTAGCTTTATTGACTTATGCAGTACCACAATCGTAGTTCAAAAATTTCAATTCTAGTTTGTCTATTTCAACAGGTGCTGTTGACATGATTGTTTTGGACGAGCCAAGTATCTTTCTGCATTAGCTTCCCCATTTATGCTTGATATAATGATACATTCCTGTTGTATAATGATTATGATTGGCAGCAGTAAAGAGTTTTAAGGAGTTCTGATCTTTACCTTTCTCTTGCCCCAATTCTTCTAAACCCAACTATTAGAATAGTTTTTAAAGAGTAGTGGCATCTATTAATGAAATGTATTTACCCTAAAGTTAGAGTTTAACGTATGGTATTGATCTACGGAAGTATATATTTTGTATCAGGAATTAAAGAAGAAATTGCTTAACTTGACTTACTAATGGGATGTCCTGAAGAGCTTTAGCCAGCTAAACCCATGAGCATCCAGTTCACTTCTCTAGGTCCCTGGTCAAGTGTCACTGTTCTAAAGTGTAGTTTGGGGAAAAAAGATATTCCAGGTTCTCACTATGAAATATCGAGGTTTGTCCTGAGTTAGGGGCTATTCACTCCTTCAAGGGACTGTAGTTTGTACCCATCTGGGGGAACACTTTCTAGAAAGCTGATGCCTGGCAGCATGTGCTCCTGCACCCAACACTTTGCACTTTGGCAAAAGACATTCATCAGATGTGGGTCCCCTGGGCATGGTTGTCTCAAGGGTGGCTGTGTGTGTCCTGTATTTGCTACTTCATTTAGCCTTCCTGCCTCTGTAGCGACAGAGCACTCTTGTTTAATGAGTTCAACCCTGATGTGTTCTTTTCCACAATCAAACTTAATAGTGAGATTTAAGATCTGGCTTCTAAGAGATTGGGGTTTAAAAAAAATTGCATGCAAAAAAATAATGCAGAGCCTAACATCCTTTTATTCCTTATTCCAGTTATCTTGCTGTCTGTCTGCCTTGGTTGCAGTATTTTTTGGCCTCTCACCTCCTTCCACTTCCTATTCTATATTCTGCAGATCTGTTTGAGAGAGCTAATGCTTACACTAAGATCTAAGTTACATACAGCCTGTGAAGCACAGGATTTCTGCTGTGCTCTCATCTTTTCAACGATGCTATACATGACACATTTGGATACTGACATGTAGCTTGGAAATTTTTACAGGGACAAATTTCTGCTTCCCCCACTCTACAAGTTGTCATGTTTGGGGATTTTTTTTGTTGTTGTTTTGTTGACACTCCTACTCTCAACTTAGTTTTCAAGACAACTCATACTGCAGGAATAAAAACTAATGTATTTGGCCTTATTTTGGTCTCAGAAAAAGATAAAAGTAAGGAAAATTTCTACTTCTAGGTGTGTTGCAAGGTAATAATGAAGATTTGATTGGAATTATGCTCAAAGTTTAATTTTCACAACTTCTGACTTTAGAATTACATTTTTATTCTGCAGCCATTAATGAAAGGAAGAATTTTCAAATTTTTATAGAGCAAGCAGTTTTCTAATTTAAAAAGTATAAAATGGCAACTCATTCTCTTTTGGGAAGGCAATGAGTTAAAAATTGGTATTTTTCAGATATTATGCAAGCATTTGATTTATAATCTATATATCAAGTTTAAAGCACACACTTCCTTGCAAACATTTTCCAATTTTACTTAAGTTTTCTGAAAGCATCTCAGTTTGTCTCTAGTGTTCAGTATAATACCTGAAAAGAATTTACAAGCTTTTTCAGATAAGATAATGCTTAATAACAGTCTTTTCAACTACAATATTTCTATTCTGTTGCAGACTTTTACCAGATGTATTAACCACATTGTGTAGATACCTGAAAATAACATTACCATTCCTTTGTTGTCAAATTAGTCACTTCTAAGAATAAGCAAGGTGTTACTCAGTATGAATGTTAAATAATAATAGTACCCAGAATATTAGAGGTCAAAAATATTGGTATTTGTAACTTAACAAATCCCACTTCAAACCTAGATAGTATTATTTCTGAAAAGTTTTCTTGCTGTACCTTATATCCTCACTGTGGTGAGTAGACCCATGATGTGGAGCTCTGGATAGGACGACACAGTAACAGGGCAGTGCCTCTCCCCATCTGGGGAAAATGGCAGGTTATTTAAGCCATCCCTACTGGTTTGGTGCAATGTTGCACGAGCTTGCAGGTGCGGTGCTAAGAGCAGCAGAGCATCTTACCCTTCCCCAGAAAAGTGCTTTCCCCAAATCTCTTCTTTCACCCTACAAAGGCACCGTGAGGGGATACTGTGCTAGTTTGGGTGCCCAGTTGTGTCTTGGTAGCTTACCTTGGGAAATGAATGGATTAAGGAACTGTCACAGGTGCCTCCCTGGAAACTGAGCATAGCCTTTGCAAGTAGAAGATTGTTTTCTGGGGAATTGTGTACCATGGGTGCTGCCCAGCCTGAATCAGAATGGTGCAAGCGGGATGTTGTCCGAGGTCTTTAGCTTTTCTCTTCTGTCACCTTGCCTCTGTTTTCAGACAGGACCACTCTGGCAGCTATGCACAGGGATATTAATTAATACATTAAAATTCCTTTGATCTCATGTTGAACTCATCATTTCTTGCAAACGCACATTCCCAGTTTGTGGGATATCCAGCTGACTCCTTAATCCATTACATTATACAATGTATACATTCATTCTGAACTGTGAACTCTGAGCACAAACTGTTTTATTTGCATTTCATGAGCCTTTTATAAGTAGCAGCCAAAACTGGAGTATGTGTGTCTTTGTGTGGCATTCTGGGTTTTTGTTTGTCTATTTTAGAATTGGTTGTAATTTAAGGGCAGAGTAAAGTTTGTAGCAAAAAGAAAGTTTTTCTTCCTAAGCTATTGTTTACACATAGTTCAGTTTCATTTGAAAACATCTGTCTCATGAATGAGTGAATCCAAACTAATTGATGCAAGCCAGCATAGCTGAACTGTGACACAAAAAACATTTCTTAAATATATATTAATTTTTAGTGAAGATAGGGTTGCCTAAAGACCTTACAATCTAACTTAAAATGGATAATCTGTTCCTGTGTTGCTTAGCACCACAATGTTTCTAGATGATACAATAATAAAAATATTCATAAATAACATGCAATACCTTCCAACATAGATCACAGGCCTCATTATCCAGCAGCTTTTTGAATGCTGAAATGTAAAATCAGAACAAAAGTATTTCCCAGTTAATGATGGACTAGACGGGTGTAAGACTGGACCAGCATTATTAGCTTTTCTGCCTCATGTAAGGTGGTCGTATATTGCCTGCTTCCAAAACATTTAGGAAATGTCTTCCTTTGTTTTCTGCTTCAGCTTAATTCCTCTCAGGGTCCTCCCTCTGAGAGACTTAGGTTTCTGTCAGAGCTGTATGAAACTGTTTTCCTTTAATACCGTGTTCTTACAAGTACAATCCTGAGAATGACATGAGTATATGCATGACTGAAGGTTAATGATCAAACTTAGAAAAGTCCTGCAATTTACCTCTTCAAATTGTAAACATTTGAGGTCTTGCATTCCTGCCCAGTTCTAGGCTGCCTTTTTGTCTATATTGCTGATTAATCTTATACTGCCATCTGTCTTTGCTCATGCCCAATACTGCTCAGCTACACCCAGCTCTGAATGTAAAGCAGCTATGGATGTTGCCTGCTCAAGGAGAACAGTGACCACAGCTGCTTTGTTCTCTGTATTTCTGTCAACCTGGTGGCAGCAGCAATCTGGAGGGACTACTATGGTTTTTTTTGTCAGTACATATGTCCAGAGCAGATTCAGAGTCAATTCATTATAATCCATTTGTGCCTTTCTAGAGATAATCTCTATATATTGCCATGCAGTTTCCAGGATCTACCCCACCCTAGCTCCTGATGTTGGCAAAGATCCTCCTGACTTCGAGTGATGGAACAAGAGACAGATTTATTGTGGTCTTCATTCTTCTTGCATTGAATTTGTTCACCTAACTTCATATGCAGATTCATAACTATTTCATTGTTGACAAAAGAGAGAATTGTCATTGTTAAGAAGAATTGTATTTTGTCTTAATTCAGGCAGCCTCAAATACAGCCTGTGTGGATTGAGGTAACATGGAAAAAGCCATGAGGAACAGAATAGACCTTAACATGGTGCAAAATCGGGCTATGTGCTGCTTAGACTGTAATGACAGTTACTGATGAAACAATTTAACGATGGAGTTCAGTCTGAGTAGTTCTGCAGATCCAAGTTTTATCTAAAACATTCACCTCCTTTTTCAGGTAGCTTGCTTGTGCCAAATCAGGTCTGTTGTATTGCTTGAGTACTGCACTGAGTTCTTCTATTTGGTTTAACTGTTCTTAGTTATTTGTTTCAGCTTGGCAATAAACAATCAACCAAAGGTGCAAGAGGAAAGGAAATACTTTGTGCTTTGTTCTTCAGTTAATTAAACTTGAAGTAAATTAGATTTCAGTTAATCAAATTCTGGGGTTGGAGTTGAATGTTAGGAGTACATAAATAAAAATCCCAAATGCTGTTTTTTTCCAGCTTGCTTTACCTCAGAAACAGGACATATAAAAGGATGACAACCTGGGAAACACCAAATAATTGGTAGGGAAGTTAAACATTGGCTGCCTTTTATGATTTTTTTTGAAGACAGTTATTATTTTAAGGAGACAACATTTGTTCAACTTATGTCTTACAGTGAAAGGAAAAACACTATAAAAATAAGACTTAATGTGGGAACAGCTATATTTAAATAAACACAGTTGGTGTGTATCAAAAACAGTAACTATTTGAAACGAATAGAGTAAGCACAAGTGGCCACAAGTTAAAGTGGCCTAGTGAAAGAATGGGATATTAGAATTGCTTCACTAACAGCATTTTGGGGCTTGGTAGTGGAATCGGAGGAAGACCAAGTGGCAGTGGAGAAATTGCCTATGGCAGGAAGCACTAAGCGTATAAGCACAAGCAGCTGTCATACTCCAACACAAAATCACTTCCTAGGCTGGTTGGTTGTCCAGGACTCAGCCTGGCTGCTTATCAAGAGTGAGCAGTTCTGAACTGGCCTGTGTGTTTTGAGAAGGTATGGATATTACCCTTGATATAAGTTAAGTTAAAAGATATTCAACATTTATAGGTTTAAATGAGAGAAATAAGTCCTTGTGCCGAGATGAAAGTCATCTCATGTTAGTTTGTGTTCATTTCACAAAAATAAATATAAATGCACTTGGTCTACTGCATTCCAAACAGTGAGAACCTTTACTTTCAGGGTATTTGTATAAACATCAAGAATATACCCTTTCTGGAAGGGACAGTTTAAAATATTTTTTTCTGCTTTATATATTCCAGTTCTACATATCCCATCTTTCTCTCTGTTTGGGCTTGAGAGCTTATTCCCTGCCCCAGTCAAACTCTTCTGCACTATGTATGTTTTCTGCAGCCCCTTGTTTCTCTTCTTGAATGTGCTGTTGGCTGTACCTTACTCCTCTAACTTCAATTCTGTTTTCCTTGCTTGCTTCCTTAGTAGATCCCTCCTGGCAACTATGGCAGCACGAACACAGCACAGGCTGATAAGCATCATAGATGGATGCCACTTCATGTCACCTCTAAAATACTTCTCATGTACACAAAACAAATCTGCATTTTTTTATTTTGTACAGCCATGTACCAAAACCTCTTTGCAATGCATATGCACAATTAATGCTGATTTTTTGCTGTCACAGATGCTGCTCTCCATTTCTGTGATGTTGACATGACTGAAATTCTTGACTTTTGACATAACTTTCTTCTGTACACAATCGCTAGCTTAACTTGCTGGTACTTTTCCATTTTCAGCATTAAACAATATTTTGGGGCCAAACTGCACAGCCATGAATGTCCTTAGCCAAATTTCAAAGTAACATACTCTACGGTGCATATGCAAATAGGACATGTGAAGTGCTACTGATGATTCTAGAAGTGTTCTACTAGTGCTGCGCTCTTTTCTTAGCCTACTAATCTCATCTCATTCCTCAGGTATTCCGCTCAGTATCTTTTTCTCCCCCACCCCACCCCAACTTTAATGTCCACATACCAAGCTCTCATTGGGCAGGTCTATCGAGAGGCTAAAACTGCACACCCCAAAGGCAGGGGTGCTAAAATGCCAGGCGTACAGATGAGTAAGGGTATTTCACAAGCTTCCTTTACTGCGTCAGGCATACATTCAGACGACATGACAAACTGACCTTCTTCAGAGACTTCCTAATATTTGACATCAGAGAGGATTTTGTCTGCATGTGGAAGGAGGGCGCTCTCAGCATGCTGGACATGGCCTCCTGCTCCACTGCTTTGGCAGTCTAATTGCACCTTGTAGTATGGCTGGAGAACACTGACTTACCAAATACCTTTCTGTTACCTTTCAAAGAAATATTTTTCTTACCTTTCTGTTGCGAGGCCTATCATTTGCAGTTTGTCCCTCTTAATATCCAGATTCCTTTACTAATTCCTGTAAGAGTAGAGGATAGCTTGGTACTTCCCATCAGTTGCAAAGTGAGGTCTTCCTATTTTGACCTTGAGGCCTTTCACACCTTAGCAAGTCTGACCTTGAGACCTTTTGAGAGCGCTCAGTGCAGACAGACATGCTGCAAGTGACTGGCCCATCTTACCTGCTGTCAGCATCCATTTTTACAGTGTAGAGGGAAATTCTTGTCTCCCTCTCACCTCAAATCTTTTGGTAATGATACTTGCATGCTGTCTCACCATTCTGGAGTCTGTCATAGCATGTATCTGCTCAGCTATGTGTCTGTGATCCAGTTTGCCTTTGGTTCAACTCTTCAATGCTTTCTAGATGTTCCTCTTGTAAAAGTTCAGTTAAAAATCTACATGCAACTGGTGCATGAGACTATAAAGCCAGTGCCAGCACATTAAAAGAGCAGTGTCTTACTGAGGTGACTCCTTGTACCAAAATAGAATGGCAGATGGCTTTCCAGCCTGGACCTGTGTAAGATGGATAGTAACTCTGGCAAAACCACACTGCTGGTGGTCCAGGGTGGACATGACTTGTGGTTCTTGACCCTCAGGACACCTACGAAAAGCAGCCTATGTGAAAAGCCGTGGCCATTGAAAGCATTATGAGTTCAGATAAAACAGGTAGGTAATTTCCTCCCTGCCCTCCTCCCCCCCGACTTGCTAACTAATGCCTATGTGGCAGTCTGTGGAAAGCACCCTGGGAGACAGTCCAGTGCCTTGCAATATTTATATGATGTTTTCAGCTTCCTGTGGTATTTTTCCAGAATGCTGAGCAGTCTGTCTTGTTTGAAGAGACTGGCAGTTAATGCAACTGGAGTATAAAAACATCTTTATCGAGTTATCAAAGCTGCTTCTTGTTTACCTGAATTCCATCTGGAGAAAATGCCTCTCTGGGCCTTAGATAAACCAACTGCTGTCCCATTTTTCAGGTTTGCCTGCCCTCTGCTGCCCTCTCGGGCAACTTCATGGGATGCAGAAGAATTTAAAGCTCTCAGTGTTGCAGCTGTTTTATTATGCATTTCATGGAGACTTTTGTAACATGCACAAATATAAATGTAAAATGTATATGGAAATTAGAACGTACCTTGACATAGTATTGTTACTGGAGCTACAGATTTAGATTTAATGCCTAGTTTGGTAAAAACTACATATTGGCAATTGTTCAGATACAAAAGTTCCACATATGCAGATGACTAATCTTCATTAGGGTTTAGATTACATCACATAACTTAAGTGTGTGCTTCTGAGTGTTACATGTTTGCTATGCAAGCAGTATGTGTTCTGCTTTATTTCAGGAAGGCTTTTCATTAATTGATTCCCACAAGTGGCTAAAGATAGTAAGAAGAGCAAACTGCCTGCTGCTTTGTGCACAGTCAAAGGTAAGTTGAGTTGCTTTTAATATTTCTAATAGCTAACAGTTCTGTATAAGATTTCTTAATATTGGATAAATTAAACCAGAAGTTCTGAGATACTGTAAATTTTCTACATAAATTAAAAGATTTGCTTTTACTCTAGGTATTAAACAAAAATGGATTGAATCATCTTTAATGTCTTTTGTAACTGCTACTATTCAGGTCTTTTAGACTGCTTTCTGAGCGTTAGCTACTAAAACAGCTAGACCTGTGTTTATTTTAGAATTTATCTGCCATGGCTAACAATTAAAAAGATGAAGTGATTCTCTTACATGTACAGAAGCATGCTACCTATGAGTCATACTTCACTTTGGCAAACAAAGCATCTAAACAATTATTTAGCCATTCTGTGGTCCCTGACACCTGGCACAGTACTGGCAGGCTGGTGATTCAGGCATTTGGTATTCAAGGCAATGAAAAGGACCTAGGTTTCTGGTCTTCATCTTGGGATCTCATGAAAAGTGGTTGATTAGCCTTTAAGTAATTAAATGGCACTTGCTTGTTACCAGCTTATGTATATATCTCAGTTTTCTTGGTTCTTAGATGAACTCTGAGAAGTTTCTTACTCATCTACACTGAGCACTCACCAGGTTTTTCAGAAACAAAACCTGTTTCAAAATGAGAAGAGCTCTCCCTTCTCCCCTGATAGTTTCTAGGCTTTTTTTCAGCAGAAACAGCTGCCTCTAGTTTAACTATCTCTACTTGACAAGAGAATTCATCTCTAAGTTAGAAACAGGAATTCTGGAAAAATATGAGCCCCTTGTTCAGTAGCTGCTAGAGACCAATTTTAACTCTTTGCCCCGTTCACAGAACTATAAAGGCATAAGAACATCTCAAGCATTGAGATGTTCTAGCATTCTCCCCTGACAGGAACTCTGGTACAGATTGGGTTATTGTAGCTGCAGGTAATGGCAGTATCCAGAATAGCTGGAAACTCTAAAAATTCCTGTTTAGTTGTATTTTGATCTTTTATTTGATTTTTTTTTTTTTTATGAAAGACACATAAATATTTCTTTATAGGATGTTGCAAACCAAACACTACAGTTTGCAGAGGGGAGAATGCCTTGCTGATTGCAAGATGAAAACAGATGTGAGGCCTAATAAACATTGTTTAAATATAAGGACTCATCTTGTTTCAGAGTAAGCCTAGCCTAATGGTGGCACTAGGAACTGCATAAATATCTTCAACAGTTTTAAATTCATGGGTTATGCTTGCCTGAAACCAAAACACCTTTGCTCTCTGATTTTATTTGTCAGATTCTTAAAAATGTGGAATATCACTGAAGAAGACTACCAAGCTGTTGCAGTAATTAGTTCTGATGAATCAGATCATCAGTTTCCTTTACAGTTAATAGAACTAGTTCCCCAGCAGTGTTAAGGGATTCTGCTGCATCTCACAAGAAACACAAAATCAACATCACAATCACTTTGAGGCTTGAACAAAGCTCTGAGGGCCAGTTAAGAAAAGGAGGAATATTAACATAGTCTTAAATTAATTTAGTGCATTTAAATGTTTACTTACCCTAAATTCATATGACAAACTGGATTTAGTGGCACTGCAGTGGTCCTATCGTACAGTTTCTCTACTTTATACCCTAAATTGTATCTGAAGTGATTCTGTAAATGCGGTCAGTGTATATAACTTCCATGCTAATCTTCAAAAATACTTAAATTCAGGAAGCCAGCCACACCGTGTAAGGGGTTACATCTCAACCCTGCTAGACCTAAGGAAAGAGTCAAGCAGAAGCCATTTAAGCAGAGGAAAGCAAGCTAGGTTTTCAGAAACCAGCTCCTACATGAGTGCACAGGGCAAATAAGGAACATGGGCAACTAAAAATTACACTATTATTTCTGATTTATATTGTACTTGTTTTTTGAAAGTCATTAATATTGCATTTATAGTGAAACTTACTCATTTCTTAAGAAATCTGATTTTAATAGGGCACTGTGGACTCTTAGCTAGCAGAATGAGTTTCTAAACTGTATTTTGAGAAGCTTAGTGTTAATATACTCAAAGGAACAAGAAACAGAGACGATACCTGTTGCGGATCACTACTGAAACTCAGCTGTACTAGTGGAAATTTTATTCTGTGAAGCACACGAGTGTCTGATTCTGAAGCCATACCTGTCAGATGCACATTTCTGTCTTAAACTTAGCTGAAAGCAACAGCTGTGTGGCTGTGACTGCCCTTTATACAGCTCCATCTCTAGTTATCACTTATCTCACAATAGTCTTTGATGTGCCTCTATGCATAACAATTTTTATATGAAACTATCTGTAAACAGCAGCAAGACAAATGTTCTTAATATTCTTGTACGAAGTCATTTTCCTTCACACTATTTTCATTGAGCTTGGCCCTCTGTCCCAGCATGGGAAGAGGTACAAATTTGATGATCCAAGTGACCTCAAGGTTCTCTAATACTTCAGCTCTTGTATGGTTCAGATGTTACTGCCCAGTACTCAGTTCATGCTAAAACTTGACATCATCTTAGCTGAATTTGAGCGCTCTCTCTCTTTTCATAAAGGAAAAATGTTTAATTTACAAAGTCTACTGTTGTTTATAAACTGCAGTCTTAAGTATGTACCAGTCCTTGTGAAAAAGCAGAGGGCAATACAAATAGCTCAGACTGAAACTTGATTTGGGGATTGTAGGGATAACTAAAACAAGTGTTCTTTGAAAGTGTCCAAAAGGAATTCAAATTAAGATGCAAGTTACCTTTCTGTCATTTTAATGAGAAGTCACCTGTCTGGCATATCCACAAATCATTTCTCAGTTATGTGAAGCTGACCCAGTTAAGCTGACATCTTAGTTAATTAGAGGAAATGTAACTGGGCACTGGTAAAGCGAGTGCTATAGTTTTAATTATTTTGACATTTTTCCCTTTAAAAGGCGCTGAGACAAGCTTTTATGCTTATAATGCTCTAAAAATCATTTTATGCAATACAAGCATCTTAAAATAACATGCATGTAAACATACAGGCTGTCATAAGAGCTGGCTCATCTTTGAGACAAAAAAAATCTTTAAAGATATCCTTGTATTTGTGAATCAGCAGGCTAGCAGCGTGTCTAGTCATTAAAAAAATGGTTTTGATGTTGAAATCCCAGAAAGATGAAGACTCAAATAAGCTAGGTCGGTCTAAGGAAAACTTTTCTAGTACTTCAACTGGGTTTTAAATTTGAAATTTCAAGATCAAACTGAAAGTCCCATTAAGTCACTTTCTAAACAAGGCTCTTTCTAAAAGAGCCTTCAGTATCTGCCTTATGCCAGTTGAACGAGCTTAGGGCAAGCTTATCATGCCTGACAGACTCTTCAGTCCTCCTTTTTCAGTGCAGTTTGCTAGACCTCATGTACTTAAAATATCTACTATGGTACAGCCTGACAACATATACTGGGGAGTCAGAGCTATCCAGTTTTATTTTTAGCATTATTTCACTATTTGAAGTAATGCATCTGAGTTTCTTGCACTCCTAATCCAACTGTGTTAGCATCTATTCAAGGAACAGCAGCATTCAGTTGGAGTGCCAAACTGAATTTGTATGTTTACACAGGCAGACGAGGTAGGTAGGTAAGGCTGGGTTTGATGCAGACAGGAACAAAAATCCTAAATGGAACATTCAGTTCCCAGAGCTTTTAGTTTAGATTCCAAAGTTAACTTCTGCTTACTTTAGTGTCATTTCAATTTTTGTCACAAGTAACTGTTCAGAGTTGGCATGTCCTTAGAGGATACTACCTGCAGCAACAATAAGAACTTAATTTCCCTGCTATACGTGTAAAAACTCTGTCATCATGGCAAGGTTTGTTCACTTGGCTAGACCTTTAATTAGTTGACAAATGGCCCTGCTCACTTACCATTTTCTTGGGGTTGTTTTGAACTGATTTTCAAACTGGGAATCATAGTCTTCTGGTTTAGCTGCTGGGAAAAAAAATGAAGATACAGCAGGGAAAACTTGTTTGTTTTTAAGTTGGTGCAGTGATTTGAAAATTTATCGCCTTCTTCCTAACTTTAACAAATAGGAATTTAATTAAATCAAAATAGTTTGAGGGGATTCACAGTTAATTTAATTTCTCTTTTTGGTTTTTGAGCAGAATGAATGCCGCATGTTTCGTGTTCAGTTTGGTGGAGATTCAAAAGAGCAGATGCTGGAACACTGCTGCACTTGCGTTCAGAAACTTGCAGAGTACATACCAGTTCAAGTAACTGATGAACAAAGCCAGAAGCTCTATCACAGTCTCAATCAGCTGGCTAATGGTGAAAATCAAGCAAAGGACACTGAACAAAATGCATCAGTACTACATACAGTAAGTAAGCAAGAACGTACAGACAGAAAAATAATCGGCTATTTGTGTTAGATCTGTAAATGCCAAGCTTTACTTCTGAAGAAAGTTTTTTGCAACTATGAGACCATCTATATGAAACACAATTTGGGAAACCCAAAATTCAGTTTACACCCAGGGAAACCTAGTTAGTGAACAGGGCTAGAGCTATTCAGGAAGTCAACTGCTGAAGCTGGCTACCATCTTCCCAATTTCTTGGTGTACCTCAAGAAAGTTAACAGAAAAATGCTCAAAAAAGTGGTTCTAGCTCCTCAAGCTTATTGTAACGTACCTCAGAGCAGTGAGATGCCTTCGTTTTGGCCTCCAAGAGGTCACTAATAACCAAAATTAATATATACATTTCATGTGATCATAGGAAGAATATTAGCAAGCATATGGAATGAGATTTATAGGTGGGGAAAAAAGCTTTGCTCTGGGGTTTGAACTTCTCTTTAACTAGGGAGCCTGGAAACAAGAGAACAATTTATGCAGGGCTCAGGCGAACATAGGAAGTTACTAACCATTAAAAGAAACTGCAGCAAACACTACAGCCAAGCGTTATTTACCAGTTCCCAATCAGATGGTGGTATGGTTTGATGGAAAACTTAGATGGTTTCTGCTGAGGTAAATGAACAAAAACGGGGCAGAAGACAAGAGCTGAATAGTTACCAAAAAAACATGTCCAGAATTTCATCAGTGTGGATTTCAGCTAAGACTGCTGGGAACAACCTGGCAGACTTTCACATAAATTATACAGGGTAAGAAAAAGGATTAGAGCTGTTTAAGTAACCATGGATTGTGTCCTCCCTTTTGGGTTTACCTACTCCTGTTTTAGTGTTAATAATTGTAAATATGCAATTCTACCAATTTGAGCTTCACTTGACACATTTAAAAGCGATTTCAGGGTAGGAACAGAATGTTTCCCCTCTCCAAAACAAAGACCTAAGGTAAATGGAAAAGGCAAAGGCAGATACTGTTTCTGAGGGTGACTAATTCTTAAACGTATGCTCTCTTGGGTATCCAGAGGATCACATTTACCAGCTCTAAAAAACATCCCTGCAGCTAACTTAGCCAGTAAAGCTCTTGATACGTGATAAAAATATCAGGACCAAGACTGAGCCCTGAAAAAGCAATGTCAAAGCTTTCAGCTACATCATTTTCATGATATAATCTAGGAAGGTCCTACTCTACTGGACAGTGGAATCATATTTGGTAGAGAAAGTGGGCGGGGGGGAATATATTGGTAATTTAACTTACACCATTTCCAGGAAGGCATATGGGAGACCTTCAACAGCTGATATTGAAGATTTATTGTTTATTCTTTAAGCAGATTACCTATACTTTGGGCTTTGCTCATTTCCTCATAAGCTAAAGAATGAAAGGCAAAGAAAATATTTCATGGCAGAATGCTATTGAACACCAATAGTCATACTGTTGGTATTAAAAATGCTCTTGCTCCAGAAGTTAAACTGAAAACTTCACTCAGAAAATAGAATTGACAGCTTAAACCATCTTTTCAGTGATGTGACCCATGGGAAGGAAAAAAGCATGCTCGTAGGGAGCACTCATACACAGCGTTTTCTAGTTACTTCCAGTAAGTAGTTTAAAAGTTATCTGAGTTTAGACATGACAGTTTAACTACAGGCCCATTATTTCATGTCTTTCATTTTTAAAGACTTGAGCAGATGTGCATTCACGTTCCATAAAAAGATGCCTTTTTACTGCATAAGGTAGCTGAGCACATTCTCTTCCCGTTATCTCTAAAAATGGAACTACTTCCCTTCTTGCACATACCCACACTCTGCTTGGTAACAAGTCCTTATTTGCATTTGGTATTTTGTAGCCAGATGAGCCTCTATCAGATTCCTGTACAAGCCTTGGAGAAAGAAGATCTCTAACACAGCTAGCGCAGGTAAAAAAAACCAAAACAAAAGAAAAAAAACCCAACCCCAAACTACACATCTATTATTTAGATCCTATAACTAATCTCTTGGGCATGGAGAGAAAGCAAGCTATCTCATATTCAGTAAACATCTGGTAAATGACTTCCCTGAACATCAGGATGCCATCATCTATACCAACAAAACCACAGGATCTTGTGTAATGATCTGGAGCTAGGAAATAAGCTGCAAAGCCAGGTATTTCATGGTGTAATTACTTCATTTGCATAAGAACAAACCACACATTGAGAGCAAACAATACCCAGAGGTCACATCCAAATAAATGGCTTTGTCACTCTTTCGACTCTGAAGAAATTACTTCTGCCGTCATAGCTTAAATCTGAAACTATCAATCCTCCTTGACCCACAGCAAAAGATTCCCTAATGCAACTGACAGCTTCCCTGTGATGTCCAGGGTAAAGCCATATTTAAAAGTAACTGGAAGTTAATTGTTGCTTGTGTACTGTGAATTTGGGACAGTGCAGAATCAGATGACTGAGGAGAAAACTCTACTCTTGCCCATCTCTGTTGCTGTGCAGTTGCTTCTAGGGGTCTTCCTTACCCTTTTTCCATATTCACAGGATGATCAAGTCAATGTTTCTTCACATCAGTGGTACAAAGGATAATTCCTATCCTCCCTGTTACAAATCTTGTCATCTCTTAAACCCAAAAAAGCCTTTTAAACACCTCTTTTCAGAAAGCAGAGTTCCCTATACTCTCAGTGGTGAGTGCTGTATTACGTGTGCTGCTGGTTGGTTCCCAACAGTTTTGTTAGCGTCCTTGTACAACACAGCGAGAGTGCATCAATGAGCATGAGCAGCCAAACAAGGGGCAGTTTGCCTTCAGCAACTGTATTTTCCATGACCAGTCTCTGCTTTAAGAGGTAGTACTAGGAAATGCAAGTTAAAACCAACATTATAAACAGCTTAGCTTCTAAAAACTGTTATTCTGTGGTCCCTGTGTAAGATGGGAGCATGATACGTGCTTCAAACAAAGCTTTCTGCCAGTGAGGCCTGCATTTGCCGTACATATTTATCCATCCCTCGCTTGAATTACTAACAAATTCCCCAGCACAAGACAACTCCTTGATGTAGTAGTTTCCCACATCCTCCTCTACTTGCCCCTCTACTTCTTAGTCAGCTTAACCCAGCTAGGATCTCCCATGCCCTGGCCCACACGCTTGCCATGCAAAGCTTGCTCAGGGCTGAACTTCTTTTCCCCACTTTAGAAACACCCTTTCAGCTGGTACTCTGGAACTAAATTTCTCCATTGTCACCACTTCAGGACGCTAGCAGAAGCATTGGTTTTAAGCACTCTCTTGCAGATTTTTTTAAAAAGATACTTAACATTACCTTTAAAGATCTTTTCCTCCGCCAGGAAATAAGCAATAGTGCAACGTGAACCAACAATGAGATTAGCAAAAATATTAAGGTGTGGGGTTTTGGGTTTTTTTTTTTTTTTGCTCCCCACAAGTCAAACACAGCTACACTCCCAGCTGTCAGTGTGCCTGGTCCATCTGCCAGTTGTCTTGCACTGATTCAGGTTCAAGCAGCAGAAGCTAATGCCTGACTGAAGTTAACAGCAATGCCACCTTTCCCAGACAGAGAGGCTTGGTTTAGCCTGTGCTGCTCGTATCAGCATGTCAAAAAAGAGGCTAAAGTAGGGCATCTGAAGTTTTTTAAAGCCAGATACAGACTAACTAGCATTAGGCATTTCCCCCCCAATAACAGAACCATCCACCTTGATCACCAGCTGCCTCTGGACATCATACTTACCTCACCACAAAGTAAGTGTTGGTGATTTTCTTTGCTTCTGCTCTCCCATGCAAAGCATCCGTAACTGATGCTGCAGTTTTAATGACTTCAGCACAGACAGGTAAAGAAAGTTAAAGGCTGAGTGGGGGGTGAGGTCTATAGAACAGCTGCAGCCTGAACATGGAAACATTTTGGTACAAACACTCAGTCATTAACACATACTACAAACAATGTGGTTTAGAGCGAGCGGCAGCCCTGGCTGCAGTAGGGCCTTTGAACTGTGAAGTTACTATTTCTTTACCGTGGCTTACATCCAGCAGGAAAGCTGGCAGCCGGCCACAATGAAGTTTTAGTTGAGCTGCTTTCAGCTTGTTGTCATAGGAACAGCAGCGTGGAATTGCCCAATAACCTGCCGGTCCATTAGACTTGCGCATTTCTCTAGCGTACCTAATGGACGAGAGCAGCAGCGTCACATACGTACGCTGGGAGGCGGTCAGGGCTTCCTCAACCTCAGGACATGATGTTGTGCATCTTCTGCTCTGCTGCCACTAGTTTTACACCAAAAAGCAACATGATGCACACAGCTCACCCACCAAGGGAAAAACCTGGGGGAAGGGCTTAAATGGGCATGAAAAGAATGTTTTAACTCTTTAAAAGCCCCATAATTAACTTCTGAAAGACATCTTGCTAAATTAAGAGCTTAGAACTGCATATTTGGTTATTCTGACACAATTCAAGTGGCCATACATATGCTTCCTACAGGATCCTTTTCTCTTCCACAGAATGGATATTGACAAGGAAGCCATGTTACCAGGCAATTGGCATTTCTGATTTAAATAATTGCAGAGGAATTCAAAGTTCCATAAAAGCTACATTGGAATTGAAGCTAGGTGTCAGAGAAAAAAATTTACAGACACGATTCCAGAAATCTTATCTGATGGAAGTATTCGAACAGCATTAATAATGAGGCAGATGCATCTTTATTAAATACCAAAGGAAAACTTTGACGTTGCTGCATTG
The DNA here is from genome assembly GCF_000737465.1 of Haliaeetus leucocephalus. Lineage (NCBI taxonomy): Eukaryota > Metazoa > Chordata > Aves > Accipitriformes > Accipitridae > Haliaeetus > Haliaeetus leucocephalus. The sequence continues at coordinate 1,727,704 of NW_010972775.1, forward strand.
TTACAAAAACACTGTAATGTTACCTTTTATGTCCAAGACTAGTGCAACACCTTTGTTTTTTTTACTTTCGTAGTCTGTGCTGAAAAAGAAGTCTGAGCTCCCCCTTGTGTATCAGCATTCGGCGTGGCGTGCACAAGAGCTGAGGCCCTTCATTCGCTTATGCCTTATGGATCAGAATTTCCCAGCTTTTGTGGAAGATGTGGAGAAGGAATTGAAAAAACTTGTGGAAGGTTGAGAAATACCAAACACCAGCTTATTACCAATGGAATACACACTCCAGGGGATACCCAGCACTCAGGATACACAAGCTTAAGTGTGATTAAATATTTGAAGAGTCTCACGCTGTTTTTTGTCAGTGTTTTATTTTTAAAAACAGGTGAATCCACTTTTTATACATCATTGCACTTCAACAAATACACAGAACACAAGTTCATGCATCTACAGTTACGCACATCATGAGAACCCTGTTAGGTCTATTTCTACAATCTTTAAATCATGAGAAATTACAGTGTCAAACTAAAGAGTATAACTAGTTGCATAGAATATCACCATGCTGTAACATTTCATCATTTAAACAAAAAAAAAAAAAAAAAAAGAAAATTATAAAAGTTTGCCTGAATTGAATGTACAAGAATATGTTGAACACATCAGTGCAAAAGGATTTGAGAATTTACATGAGTTAACAAAAGAAAAAAAAAAAATCACTTAAAAAGCAATCATATATATATATTTATAAACTGAAGTTTTGTTTTTGTTTTCAAACTGCATTCCACCACCACCATGTCAGGCCATTCCAGCTTTTGAAGTCTGATTATAGGACACCCGAGTCTCTCTATATAGGTTAAGCCCTTAAGATAATTTCAATTTATATTACTTCTCTAAGTACCAGAACAGTATAATTCTCTCATCTTTCACACATACAGTAAGGAATGAATATCAGCAGCTTAAAAATGAAACACAATTACTGTATTTTGGTTTTCCCCCTCCCCCCAAATATAAATATATACTGTATATATTTTTAAGTTTTGCTGTACTTTACAAAAAGTATCACTAGATGGCAGCAGTGCGTTTTAGAGCTTTGCCAATTTAACAGCTACAGGAAGTAAAAAATGGCGCATGCGTGAATCGACTTACTACTTCTAATGTTTAAATAGATTAAGGAGAAAAAAAAAAAAAAAAGCAACATTCACAGCACATCAAGCCCAAAATAGTTTACACCTTCTACACTGAAGCATTATTAAAATTTATCTGGCTAGGTCATCCTTGCAGGAGAGGCTAAATAAGGCATGCTTTAGACAGTCATATTGTTGCTCACTTGAAAAGGAGGAGAAAAAAAAAAAAAAGATAGAACTGGAGTTCTAGAACCAAGAGTTCCAACCCTTAAATTTAGCAGGTCATATTGCCATCAGTCTCTCAGAAACTTAAAGCTCTAAAAAAGAAATGAGAAAAGGTGCTAGTCAATGCCTGGCAGCATTTTCAACATCACGTGCCATAACAATGTGCAATCAAAGCGCTTAACATCTGTTTTTTGTCTTAAATGAAGATAAAAGCTTCCCAACCAAGGTTAGCTTCCAGATTTTAAGACTGAATGAGGAAAGGTTTGGGGTTTTTTTTATTAGCAAGAGTAGTGATTATGTGGAGTTCGACAGCTACTGGATCATTAACTACCTGCATATTTTATGAAAAAAATCTTGTGCTAACCCCCAGTGCTCTCTGAAACGTGGCAGCAGGAAGGCTAGCGCCATCCTCTGAGCAGCTGGTCACTTTTTAATACATGGAATGAGTTACGCTTACACACCCCAACCACTACAGAAAAAGGAGGACTTTAGCCTGACCATTTGAGATGTGTGCGAGTCATACTTACATGATAAGCATTTTTAATTTGTGTTTCTCTGGCGTAAGTTTTTATCTTTATGATTGTTTGTAGAATTGGTTTTCCTGGAGAAAGAAAGAATAAAAAAAATGCACCAAAATCAGTCACAAGCATAGGAAAAACAAACAGCATTTCATTCTTCCTCCTCCTAAATGGCTAAGGGCAACACAACTTCTAGACTTTGTATCTTGCCACCTTCTTGCCCAGTGCAATTCACCTCCTACATCTGTCAGTTTGTTTCCTAGTTTTACTGCTTCCTTTTTACAACTGAAGCAGGGGTTTTTTTGTTTGTTTTTGCTTATGATATTTGTAAAAAGTGTATCAAATTGGCTACATGAGGCAGTCGGGGAGACCACGTGTGGCTTCAGCACAAGTATTTGTTTCGAACTCCTCCAGCAGTATTTGTTTTTCTAGCAAGGACCTCACAGATACCAATGCTAACAGCAAACCAAAGGCTCCAATACCATTAGTAATGTCGCACGTAATATCAACCTGATGTACTGCAACCTCTCATAAACCCTCAGATTAAGCGCAGTAATTTTTTTTTTTCTTAAAATGCACTTACATTGGCCCAGCTGGTTCATCATCTGCAGCAAGAATTCCGATGCAATCCAGGGAAAGACAAGGAAAGAAAAGAAAAAGTGAGTCAGTCTTTGCACCACACCGGCTGAACTGCAAACAGCAAACCAATCTATCTACAGCGTTAAAGGCCATTCCACTTGGTAGTGCAAAGATTCATGGAGTTATTTTTCTGGATTCAAGTTTTAATGGCAGGTATGTTGCTTCAATGGTTTTAGTTAACACTTTGAATGCTTGTCATGAAGAACTGCAACTGTAGCGGACAGATTGTTGCAATATGGTCAGACTCATCTTGTCCCCAAGTTCCAGTGGTTCAATCTCATAAAAAATAGATGAGAAGACAAACCAACGTTTCAGTTGTAAAATCCTGCTGGTTGTTTTCTTGCATTGATTTTTTTTTTTTTAATATACATTTTTTTTTTTAAGCTGTTCTTCAGCTGCTGATGGGTAATTACTGGTATATACACAACAGAGTATATACACCGTATACTCATCTTCCCCCATGGATGATACGACCTCTACATATTCCATTTTTCTCAATGTCTAATTAGAATGGACCAGGTTAGGAGGAGGTTGAAGGTGCAATACTTGAGTGAAGTACCCAAACGTAGTCCTTGGGCAGCAGCAAGCATTGTGTGTGCGCCTGACAGAGCCCAGGGCTCAAAACGACAGGGAAAGTTAGGGGTGTTGTAATACCTCCAGACACAACAGACTTCAGCTACAGAAGACTGACAGCATTGTTCTGCCTGTGTCTCTTGGCAAAACTATTCTCTTTTAAGAGCTGGAAAAAAATCTGCCAATGAGTAATGTTTCGCATTCGCTCTTTCGTGACCAATTGAATGTGCTTTTTTTTTTTTTTAATTATGAAACACCTTATTTTGCTCCCAAGCTGCAGTAGAGAAGACAGAATTGCATTTAAACAGCACTACAAAAATCAATCCAGAAAGTTAATGCTCCTGTAGAAGTATTTTGGGGGAACCAATTCAGTACCTGATGTTTTTGGCACTTGACAGTTGCCGTTTCCACCTCACGCTGGAGGGATTTTTCACTGAAGTCTTTAAGAAACTCTCAGCAGGATTCCACAAGGGTGCTTAGTGCACATGAAGCAGTTATGGAAATTACAGTCTTAACAGTGTAGGCATCCGCATGAGCACACGCTAGGAGTAATGTCAGTCAAAGGGGACATTACTCCACCTGTACCTTGAAGGCAACGGATAGGCAAAGCCACCGCTAGCACAGACAGTGACCGGAACAAAAAAATACTTCAAAAAAATAAAGAACTAACCACAAACCAAGAGCTTTACAGCCAAAATAACACACTAGCGACACACCAGTGTCCACAGAAGTCCATTACCAGCAACAGTACACTATCAGACAAGATACAGAGAGAACTAGGACTAGTAAGGACAACCAGACATCAATGTGCTGTTGTATATACAGTGGAGATATACAGAGACACATCAGGTACTGAAACACAAAGCACAGTAAATCTAGAACTTCCTTCCACAAACATCTTTTGATTCACAAAAGATCTTAAAGCAGGCTGCGCTTTGCACTCCACACGCTGGCTGGGAAGAGCCTCGGACAGACAGCAAGCCCTTCGCTCCCCCACCCCCAGATCAGTACTGCTACCAATGCCATTCTGCTTTAAGACTCTTGTTATCTCAGCTTTCTAACAAGCATAATTGACATTTTTGAGAGTTTGTTTGGCTGGACTTCAGAAATATCAGACTGCACCGTTAAGATACAAGCTCTCGCTATAAAAGAACCATTTTTCTTTCTCTGTTAAAATATTTAGATGCCTATTTCAGATAAGTAGTTTTGTGTGTTTAAAACAAAACAAAACAAAAAACCCAACAAAGCTTCACATTTATAAAGGCTGCCATCGGGTGTTTTCCTAACAAAGATCCAACAAAAATGCCTATTAGAATACTTAAGCTTATATGGTGGATCGCCACCACTCACCCCTTTCCCATCTATAACCTAAATGGAGATAAAATAAGACTGAGGAAAATTTCTCTGTGCGTTACTATCCTGGTCAGCCATTTAACTGCTGGAAAAGCATCCCCAGTACAGTACAGACAAAGACCGAAACCTCAGTGAAATCAGGGCGCAACAGAACAACAGAAAAATAAGTACAAAATTAGACTAAATAAAGATTAAAAACAGCAAACTGAAATCCAAATTAGTTGTGAACGTGAATGAAGAAGTTTTAAGAAAAAGTGTTAACATTATGACTTGTGCATTGTATAGACTGAAGCGGAGATTAAACAAACTCCAAAGCATGCAGATCTCTCACTTACCACCATTTTTTAAGGGTATGATGCAATTGAAGGGGAAAAAAAAAAAAGTCATAGTAACTGACAAATATCAATATAACTCAAAACCTTTATGCCAGAAGACCTGCTCTAGTAACTGATTGTCTCTAGTAGTATGTACAACCTATGGCCATAGAGAACATCCTCCCAGTATACTGCTTCATTCCATTCTGCACCCATGGGGCTCCCAAAATGCTGCCAGGTGAGCTGTAATTTTATAATTGACCACACTAAACCCCTCCTTTTGCAGGTACTTCCTTTTGAATTTGGAGGGGATCTGCAGACTCCAAAACCCCCATTGTTTATATAATACAAGATTTAAAAAAAACAAACCAAAAACCCCAACCAGCCAAGCCTTTCCTGTGGGTATAGTAATCATCTGCTTAGTGTTGCCCTGAAACAACACATTTCTGAACTGAAAAGTTAGAATTGCTGCTGTCCTTAATGCATCGTGTAACACATGTAATCAATTCTTCCAGGCAAAAATATATGGACATTAAAATTGCAAGATTATGACAAATTGATTTGCTTTAGCTCCTCCACTTGTATTAACTGTCTGGGAATGCAACCCATGCTTTGGCAGTCTGAGAAGGGGGGTGGTGGTGGTGTTTTGTGCCCCCTCTCCCCCTTTCAGCCTTATAAATTTAGGCATTTTAGATGTTACTTGGTTTCTTTTACCTCCTTTGCAAAGCTACAGTATTTATTTTTAACATCAAATTAATCTTGTGTAGCCTCTTATGACTGCTGGAAGTTAAAAATGAAACACTAATGGGTACTTCCAGCACTAAGTTTCAAATTTTTGCATGTGAAGGGACTCTACATTTCTGCTTGTGCTTTAAAACTTGCCAAGAAATCTACACAGAGAGGAGTCGACACCAGCAGCTTCAACAATGGTTCTTACACTGGCACGTGGCAACCCTCAGACCTGCCTTTACAGATCAATAGTGAATGGGAGCATTATTAAATCAAAACTCATGTTCAGTTTCTGTTCAAATGCTCAAAAGGAAAAGCCAGCGTCTGTGGCAGCTTTGGGGTCCCGTCTTAAATCTTCTAGGGTCTGCAAAGCAATTTGTTGGAACTATTACAGAGACAGCTGGGTAATTTTTATATTAAAAGCTAGGTTAAGATTTTGCTTTCTGGGAAGAGAAAATTTGACAGTAGCTTGAAAAGTTCTGAGAAGAACATTTATAAGAATTTAGATGTTTGCCCAAGTTGGAAAAAATAATTTTTTTTTTTTCAAAATTTTTCAGTTCTTAACTCATAAAACATTTGGAAGGCTCCATACCGAGCACTCAAAGCAGTCCACAGCCATGCAGGACCGTGACGCTTTCTCACAAGGTAGCTGTTTGCAGGGACACAAGCGTTACAACCTGTGTTAACCACTTAGGGCTTTGCATGCAAAGACTCAAAGGTGGCATTTACCACCACCATGCACGTCGGGTTTGGAGCAATGCTCTTCTCTTTGGCTTCATTAGCAGGAATATATTGTGGGAGGAGTGGGAAGAAGAGGTGAATGGAGACGCTAATCTTGCTCCATGAAGCAAACCAATAAAAATAAAGCAGTTGCTCTGAAATGGAAGGAAGGCACAAGTGTATCGGCAACAGAGACTCTCTGGCAAAGGTTACTTACATCAGACTGGAGGAATTTTGATCCTCTAATAGCATCTAACAAATTAGTATATAAAGGCCTGGAGGAGCCAGGCTATTTGATTACCACTGTGATACAGCGATGCTTGCTGTTGGGTATAGTTGATAATTACATGGTTTCGCAATGCGCCTGTCTGATGAATTCTCCCCTTGATGAATTTTAAGTGTGGGAGAGAAAGGTGCGGGTAATAGAAAAAAAAATTCCAAAAATTAAGTTGGTACAAGGTAAACCGTTTCAGTGAAAACATTTTGTTCTTTAAATTACTTACAGTAACAGCAGGAACAGGGAAAGTCAAGAAAAAAAAAAAAGAGTATTAGAAAGAATGTGGGGCTATGGATGGAGCTTCTGCAGAGCCAGAGCAGAAAAACATTTATGGAAAGTCTTTGTATTAAGCTGAGAAATGAGAAGGGAAGAATGAAAAAGGACATGTTATATATAACCCAGTCACCTCATGGTTTTGAACTAAAGATCATGTAGAATACAGATTTTAAAGTAAAAACTGTTTACATTCCTATGGGGGAATGTAGCCAAGAAGTTTTTACTTTCTACTTACCCCAGCGCACACCCTTTAAAACAGTATCTTTACTAATTTTAGGCTATATGATCCAACAACAACAGAATAGACACTTTCTTTAGGAATCTTTGATATACTACATTCAGGTCACAATGGCTGATTGCTACATCTGTCAAAAATAAGCAGCTTAAGCTATACCACAGAGGAATATAAAGCTATTTGCTTCCTTTTATTGTCAAGGGAAGTCCGAGCAACTTGCATTCTGAGCAAAATGCATCAGCAGTCCCCTGCTGAAACCGTTTCCCATTGTACATGCAGCGATGTGCCAGCGTCTCTGGCCTCAACATGCCACGTACATGCAGCTTTCATCACCAAAAGCCACTGGAAGCTGCACGTTATTCACCCACTCTTGATTTTACAAAACCTAGCCACTCTCTGGAAAGGGTATGCGATCTGTATATTGCTTTACCACGTGTAAAGCAAGTCAAAACCCTCATTTTGAAAGGATGCAGAAATTCAAGTGCAATCTGCCCTCCCTTCCGCCTTCCAGCACGTAATTTGGATGCAATAGGGATCGCACCTGCAGGGAGGTTACTGGAGGTACTCACTGCAGTCACCTCGCCTTCCCAGGAGGGCGAGAATGCCCCTAATCCACAGGCACGACAGCAAGAACCCACAGTGGGGATCCGCTAATGCCATCCTTGCACCATTTCTGGTGGAAATACAAATTTCACGGGTGCCAAGTTCCTTTTTCTGCTATACAGCAGCAGGAAAAAAAAACAACCACCAAAAAACAAAGTCACTCACAAATCTGAATTACATGAAGGAGGAAATACTAGCAAAGTTGCTACTGAGCAGCCCTGTTCCGTGGCATAAAAAGCAATTCAACTAAACACAAAAAGCAAGGTCCATGCAAAAAAAATTGCAGTCAGGAAATGCCAAAGTTAAAGGAGTGTCCTCGCTCTTCCAGCATGGCAGTGCTTCCAGACAGAGGTAACACCTTTCATAAGGCCAGCGAACACATTGGATAAATGTCTTGTAACACACAGCCCTTTTTCCCCCCTGAACTCTGAAACCTAAGTGCCCTCACTCCACAGCTAAACAGTAAACTGAGAAGAACTGCTCCAAATTTAACCAGGTATCTGTCACTCTACCCATCTGCCAAGAGATGAGGTAGTTGGCACGTTGAGACAGGTAATTTTTAGCCTGTGGAACACGGAGATGAGAGAAAGGGAATTAATTCAATTGGCTTTGTTTTGCCTGGCCAGGTAGAGTTCCCAAGTGCTCTGGAAAGCATCCCAGACACCTTCCAGGACAGAGATAATGTTTCTCTCCAAACAGTCACATACCCCACTAGCAACTGGGTGCTTTTGTTTAGCATCAGTTATCAAAAGTCCTTTTTGGCACTTCTTTGTTTGGCCTCACCAAAATGGTACGGCCCTCAAGCCTTGGTTTTTTAAGGCTGATGCAGCTGTAAGACCACTGAGTTTTCCATTAAGTTCTTACAAATATCCTCTTGTGCGTATACAAGTGCACTGCAAACACAAACACCGAAATTACTGATCTGGTTTGTCAAAGGGTTATATATACTTCTGAGATTTGCCTGAGAAACATCATATTCCTGTAAAAACAGTTCTTCATCAGTCAGGGTGGAGTGGGGGGACCCTCAGGATTTTCTGCCTCAGTACCTTATGCTACATTGAATTGGAGGATTCTCTAGAGATGTGGAAATGCTAAATAAATACTTCAATACAGTTCTCAAAAAGAACAGCAAGATGAGCAGTTTCTGGAAGGTGGCACCTCAGTGAAGGCAAGCTAGTACAGCTGTGAAAGGCAAAAGGACTCAAATTAAGCGTGCCTGTTAGTAGTGGAGTCTGGAGCAACCCCACTCCAGCTTTCAGCTTGGGCTGGTTCTGTCTGAGGGGATGAAGTCAGCACACCCCAAAGGGCTGCCTGTAACTTGTGTAGGCTTAACTAAGCCAGCCCTAGAAACTATGTCACCTGGGTACTGCACGAGGTGAGAGCTCAGCGTGGGCACCAGTATCTCCCAGCAAGACGCAAGATAAATGCGGCTCAACTGCATTTCATCCTACACTGTTACCAGTCAGGCTCTGCACGGGCTGCAGGTGTACTTCCAGACTGTCGATTTAACAGTTCCTTCAGCTCCAGAAAGGCTTTGATTTTTCTGTATACAGGGGAAGCTACCATGTTTAGCATCACTGTTTTTCTCCAAACCTTTAAGAAATCTTTGAAGTGTCCTGGATAAGTCACCTTTACACTAGGTCTATGCAGAAATCCTCACTCCTGAGAACCCTTCAACAGGACAGACATTAGCCAGTACATCAGAGGATTCTCAAGGGGAAAGAAAGCCTGACTGAACATGGGAGACACCTCTTCCTAAGGTGGGATCTACGGCACCCTGAAGCATTGCAGAGGGGCGAGACTACAGGTACAAAGCTTTGCACCCCAACATTTAGGCTGTTTACTGGTAGGAGACACCTTATCTGCAGGAATAGACAGCCTGCAGCAGGAGGACGTGCCAAGCCAAATGATAACAATCCACTAGGCAGCGGTCCAAAGAAAGATGCAAAATGGCTATCCATCCTCAAATGTGGCTGGGGTTTTTTTTGGCTGCTTTTACCTGCTACTCCAGAGCAAAGGAAGAACATCGGAGAAATCTGGTGACTAAGGAATGTCCAGAGTTATTCCACCATGGGAAGACAGGGACTAGGGTGATGGTGGGGAATATGAAAGAATCTCAGTGTCTAAATAAAAATTTGGAGTGGTCCAAGGGCAAGATTCACACCCCAGCAAGAAGGGCCATCAGTGAGTTTACTCTGCTGATGAGACTACCAGTTTTTTCCCATTAGCAAGGAGGCACTAACAGCTCAATCATTTTTGCTGCAGCAGCTTCACATGAAGATCTGGCATAACCACAACCCTTGTCCTTAAAGCTTAACACATTGAAACCTATACTAAAAAAAAATATTCAGAAAACCAGCTGATAGTTGAGAGAGATCACAGTTGTTGCCAAATAATATTTATATTAAGTAATATGGTGTTTAGACTAATATCTGCATGAGTTGCTGGCTCAGCTCTAGGCTCATTGATGTTACCCGCTACAGCTCACTGCAGCATGCGGAGGCGGACGTATGATTTTGGAAGCAGAGAGTTTAAATTCCAAATAAGCACGCTGTTGCATTAAAACATTAACTTTGGCATTTCATAACAATGTATTTAAAATAATAAAATTAAGAATAACCTAGAGTAAAACATCCAAGTGTGGAAATCAGCAGACTATTGATTTCTCACATATGCATTTGTCAAATGCCCCTGCTTCTAGGGTGTTTCCCACCATGACATCACAGAAAGCTTCAAATGCCATTACAGAAAATGCAAGAGTATCCAAGGGAATGTAGGACTCAAGTCGGCCTTTAGTTGAGAAGATGTTATGCCGACTGTGTCTCTTCGTCCAGGCAAACCCAATATGCAGATATTGACTGTGATATTCAGTACTGGATTTTGTCCTCCAAGAAAGTGGACAGGGAAAACATTTGTCCACCACAGAGGTGCATCACTCTCCAGGACTCAAGCTTAGCTGCCTTTAAAGTAACAGCAGACCAAGCAAGCAAATTTAGTAACCTCAGTTACTTGGGTCATCATCTTGGACACCTCCATCAGAGATGATGAGCCTGGATCCCTCAGGCATCTGAAGAGCAGCCAGACTAGCCAGGAAAACTTCAGCCCTTGAAACAAACAGGTAGTGAACTCTTCACCTCCAATGTGTGCTTAATCGCACTAACATGGTGGTTGCACTGCAATCTGGTCAAGTCAAAGCCAATTTCTATTGGATTAAGTCCATTAGAGGCTGCTTTCAACAAATATTTACACATCAAATTACAATCTCATATCTTGTTTTGGTCCTTGTGAAACTTCATCAAATGAAATTCTGAAAGGCAGGGAACTATGAACAGCCACCAAAGAGGCGAGTGTCTCCCCGGCCATCCTGACATCAAAGTTAGGCCAACGTGGCATAGCAATATGGGAGATGTGTAAGAGAACATTTAAATGGTCTTTTTCGAAGTTTTCTGGGCTGGTTGAGAGCCACTTTGAGGACAAACTGCTGGCAGTATAAACCCCTTAGCAACTGTGAAGCCGTTAGTTATGCAGAGGAACATGCACAGTTTATATTTTGTTGTCTACAAACCTAGACCAGTCTCAATGCATGCTCTATAAGCAGTTAGTAAATGCTACTCAAGTGGTTAAGATCAAAAGCCAGTTTCCTCTAGGTATGCACTATTTAAGACAGTTTTGATCTGCTACAGAAGTGACCCAAGCCTCCGCCATTCTCAAAGTATTAACATTTATTACTTGTTTTGTAAGATTATTTTTTTTTCATTCTCTGAAACATAGCTCAGGAACCATGAAGTTGGTTTTGCCCAAACTTCACAAGCAGATCACTGTTTCAGCACCTATGTTTTCATCCCAAAAGACAAATGTCATGCTGCATTGTTATCAATCCCTTATGCAGCTCGACAACCACATCGTTGCTGCACAAGCTACAACACAGCTGCCTTTGGAAGTTATCTACCATGCTACAGGGCTTGTCCAACCCAGGAAGATGCTAATGATTCAATGCTTCCCGTACTGATCCAGCGTGTTGCCCTCCACGTACTCTAAAGCACCTATGTTACTTGGACACGTCATATTGCTACAGCATGATGGCATACCAGCTGCTTCTCACAAAGATTCCTTGGTTTTCTTGAGGAACACTGTAGTAAGCAGCTAGGTGCCACATTAAAGACTGTTTCTTGATGTGGTTCTTTCAAATACTCGTCGTAGCCTCAAACGGCCCCTTCCCCCATCTTTTAAAGAGGAAGATATGCAGAAGAAGCTCAAAGATGAAACACTTACTACTTTTTTTTGTGTATGACAGTTTAACTAATTAGTGCTACCATCAAACCTGATAATGAAAACCTAATCTTTAGAAAACATATGTCAGTGGCTCCTACAATTAGATACAGTTTCCAGAGGATTTCTTAAGTAAAATTCAGTTACACACCAAAATAAGAGCCCTACCCCCACTCATTGAAAACATGTTTTATTTTTGAAGCACCTTTGCGGTCCCAATCCCTTTAAGTGTAATGCTTCCTTACAAAACCTGCCCAGTGTCCAATCCAGATGCCAAATGGAAGAGTGTTTCCAGCTCTCCCCCTGTGCTGCCCCATGCTCCTTAGGGCTGACACACAGGATTTCTCAGGGTTACTACAGCAGGAAAGAGACGGGAGTGCTACACCCCTTGTGCAACAAAAGCTTTAAAGATATTGAAATAACCGCCCTCCCAGCCCATAGTCTGAGATCTGTGGGAAATCCAGTGTTAGGACTTCAGACAACACTTGGACCCTCTGTGCTTGCTGGGCTTAATGTCTGGAGAGGGAACAGATGAGAAAGCAAAGGGCTCAGAGCTGAATTAACTGGGCTGCTGATCCTTCCTGCCACAAAGCCCCACTCCGTTCTGCTTCCATAAGTTCGCTTTGCCTTTTTTTTTTTTTCTTCCTCCTTATAAGTGGCTTTGAGCACACTTACCGTCTGGGACTTCATCCGGCCGCTTCCTTTTCTCATAAACAACTATGATGACAACGAGGATAACGATTTCTGCCAAGATCCCCAAAAAGGGCCAGAGGGGAGCCAAGTGGCTGCGGACACGGAGGATGGTTGTGACCGAGACAGAGCCGACCTGGTTGGTTGCGTTGCATTGGTACTCGCCAGGATCCTCGTTTATCTGTAGGTTTGTGATGCTGAGCTCAGTGTAGTTGTCTTTATTTGAAATAAAGAATCTGCCGGAGGAGTTGTTGATGTCCTGATAAAAGGAGAAAGGTGAAAAAGGACAAGAGCAGGAATTTTTATAAGTTCTGGTGCCTTTTCATTTCTGTGTCATGGCAACTAGAAGAGTTTTGAGGGATTCTTGCAAATAGGCTGCTTCCTTAACGCAACAGAAAAGCCCACCACTAGTGTTTATTCTGTATCTCTCACTAAAGTGAGCTGTGCTTCAAAACAACAACAAAAAATGCCAACTGACAACCTGTATTTTCATCCTACTTTAACAGTATCAGCCATGAAATGCCAGTGCTTGTGATCTTGTAAGCTACCATGTTATGTTCCCACCCTTTTGCTTCAAGAGAAACCGTTACACTCCATTCACCAGCGAACAGCAGTAAGATGACACAGGTTGACCTAAACAGATGAGACAAGTAACAGGAGAGAGGATACATTCCCTAGCAGGGGACGAAACAATTTCAGTGTAGAGGGGGGGAAAAAGAGAAAAAGCAGTACCAGTTAAGATTATTCTACACCGCATTAGATAGCATTTTCTAACTATCTGAGGTATGATGGCCCTAATAAAATTTTGCCTTTGCTATGTTTTTAAAAAGAAACACGCACTACTCACAGATTTGTGGGCAGGACAGCCTAAGCCACTGACTTTAGGAATATTTATAAAAGCTGGAATTCAAGGCACCACATTCTTTCTACATTTGAAAAGGAGAATTCCAGAGTTGCTTACATTTAAAGAATCAAAAAGGGGCAAAACTTTGACAAAATATGGATGTTTGACCTTCCTGAAAGTTAATCTTGGATGAATTTATCAAATAACTTCACCAGAAAAAGTGTGAAGGGAAATCTGCACACCACCGCAGAGGACTCTGATGACTCACAGCACTTGTAAGTCACTCATATAGCACTGTCCCACAAAAATTTAAGCTTGCACTTAACAGTGAACGATCAACTCATACTGTTGTTTGCTTAACATTTTTAGTTCATCTATCAATCAAATTGCTACCTCTCTGGCAGATCATACAGCAACGTAAAAATAGATGGGCTGAAGCACTTAGCAACTTCCAGCTTCTCTTCTGCTATTCCAATTGCTGGTCAAATTTTCTTGCTCGCTAGGTCAGTTGCTACATGGAAAAAATACGATCGCTTAAAACACTAGTAGGTATCACTACCGCATCCTCATAGTAAGTGTTGTGAGCTCAACCAGTGAAACTGAAAAACAGTTTGAGAAATTTATAACCAAATGCATTTTTAAATCACATTTCATAACTCACGTCTTGCAATTTGTAGCAGATACCCTGAACATCACATCTTTCTGCACAGTTCATAACTTTGCCCAACAGCAACGCAATGAGCAACTCCGTTCACACAACAATATAAATACCCATTTTATACTCACTGCTGCTGAAAAATTTCAGCTTTACTCACTAACATACCAGACTTTTGAGGAACTGCATTTTGAGAAGTTATAAGGCACCCTAAATAATATACCCCTAAACCCAAGGTGCTCATTTCCTTCCTTACTGGGGGTTTTGGCAGGTTAATACATGCCTGACACCCCAGTTTTCTTACCTCAAATACTCCATTGACCTTCTTGCGCCACACCCACTCGGGATGTGGGAAGCCCACAGACTTGCAGTACATGAGGGCCTCCTGCCCCTCATTTTTATTTTCACTTCGCTTGTGGCCAGTGATGTCAGGAGTAGCTACGAAACAAAAGAAAAACCGTGTTTACAAGCTGCTTGTTAAAGAGAGAGTTATTACAAGCTCTGAGAATTTGAACAGAAAATAAGTGCCAAGTTCCCTGGAAGCTGTTCCTTTCCCACATTGAGCCTATCTTAGAGAAGAAAAATTGTGATTCCCGTGTCTCTCCAAGCAGCATCCCAATTGAAGATCTGCAAGAATGTCCTCCAGGCTTGGTTTGCCAGACAAATTGATGGACAAGGGAGAAATCTCAACATCAGACTTATCTACCAAAAACCTACAAAACTAAGACAGCCCAGCTGTTCCCCAGTATGGGAAGCTGAGAAACATCCATGTCTTGCTCCCCACTGCTCAGGAGGTCCCTGCAGCTCTGCAGTACCTTCAGCTTTAAAAGAGAGCTGTCAGAGATTCTGATTACAACTTGCCCATGGCATCAGGACTCTGAGCTGACACTGTCTTAACAGGAATTTCTGAAAGCTGAATCAAGGTATTCTTCCTTGCAGCAAAATTTTAGATTTGGTCCGCACACGTGCTGTGACTTGTTACACTTTATGCTTGTTACACCTTACAGTGACACTGCTCCTGGGTACTGCTGGGTATCTGTAATGCAGCAGAAGTCAAAATCCCTCCAACACAGAATAATTTAATTTAGCCTATACACAAATACATATATTCTAAGGAGGGTTGCAGGTGAAGCTGGGCAACCGCAAGCAAACCACAGGCCTGAATACCAACAGAGGGTCTTCTGAATTAATTTCTCTATAAATAATGTCACTGCTCTTTGCCACATTTGCCACAGCAGCCTGTTGCAGCCTAATACCTCACGAGAGATTACGATGGATCAATGGACTGCCTGAGCTGAACCTTGGCTTAAGCAGATGGCTCTGGTGCGGTAGTGATCACCTTTAAAGCCCATTCGCTTTCTAGCTTGCTAATTATGTCACACGTGGCCTGCTGTGTGATTGCAGGACACTGATCTGTTAATCCAGTCAAAGTCCTATCTGAGTGCTCCCAGAAAAGACCCCCAGACACTGGAATTTATTACAAGGGTCTAATGAAGGAGAGTTCCCTTTACCACTAGCAACCCCTACAGACAGATATAGAGAGGGAGCACAGGTTTGTGACAGCTTATCTGGAGCTGCAAGCTAAAAGAATTAAGCAAATTTCACAGTTCTGATCAGTCGCAGCAAACAAAAACAAGTAAAACATCTTGTGCAACCAGACAGCATCAGCTGAACCTGCTCTTTCCCCAAATTACATGACAACTCTTTGGGAAAGTGTTCGGCAAGTTTAAGTGCTAAAGGAATTATCCTATTTCAAAGGCAAGGGCTTTTCAAATGCAGAAAGCATCCCACGCCTTATTCCTGCAAGATTCTTTTTGGACAGTAATGCAGCTGATTGATAATGTTGTTAGAGGCAGAATTAAAATAAGCTTCTGAACAACAGAAAAATCATGGTTGTAAGAATACTTAAGCTACAGCCTTCCTTAGTATGTGTGTATTCATCTGAAAAGACACGATCAGGAGAGGCTGATCAACCCAGGCTTTTCTCAAAATGCCTGTGTAAATTCAAACAGGAT
This sequence comes from Haliaeetus leucocephalus, assembly GCF_000737465.1. Classification (NCBI taxonomy): domain Eukaryota; kingdom Metazoa; phylum Chordata; class Aves; order Accipitriformes; family Accipitridae; genus Haliaeetus; species Haliaeetus leucocephalus. The sequence goes on from NW_010972775.1 coordinate 1,743,751, forward strand.
TTCCAACGTACGCGTGAGCTTTACAGAAGTTCTGCCCATTTGCCATATAAAGAAACATGCTTTTGCTGCTTACAGAATTATTCACTCTTAGCTGCATTTTCTAAGGCATGATTTCACTCCAACTCAGGAACAGCCAGAGCTGTCAGTATGCACTGACAAGCTGAACAGATCCTCCCCGCTGGATGCTGCTGCAGAGGATGCAGAGGCCAATTTCCTTAGCAGAAATACTGCCCACTGGAAATTAAAACTAACTCCAGGCCCTCTGGTAGAACCCTTAAGGAAGTTATGCCACTTTAAAGTATTTTAATATGTTAAGCATCTTCTCTTTTTTTCCTGATTTTTAAGTAAACATCTCTTCAGCAGGGAGCTGAAAAAGAGCTCATTACCTAAGAAAAATACCATGATTTTATCATCCCATAAGGATGACAGAATACCTAAGAAGGTAAAGGAAGTACTTGATCAAAGTCTGTAAGCATCCACACAGGCAAAAAACGGCTTTGCTAACAATAGTCAATATACATGATCATATAGCAAAACCAACGGATGAAGCTAGACAAATGCTAACCAATTGCAAGATGATGCTAACCATAACCATGATATACAAGAACAAGGTACTACAGGTTTTATTTATCTTTAAGAAAACCGACACCTAAAATCTATCTTTACACACCAAACATGAAAATACTTTGCGATACATTAGACACAAACTGAATGAAGACACCAGATCATAATAATTCTCTGGTCTTGTGCAAAAAGAAGCTGTCAGGTATAGAAACTGAAGCAAGCTGGACAGGAAAGAACATTCCATACTTGCTGAGTGATCACATACTACCTGTCCCTACAAGGGGCAATAATACTTGGAGGAAATTAAGTTTTCAAGCTGAAGGTCTCCAAGCAGAAAATAAATCAGCTTTAGCATCAAAGGTGCTGCATTACATCTTCAGGATACTAAGCACCAATATGCAACTGCAATGTCCTTTCAAACCACCATCTACAGTCTCAAAGAGGAATATAACATTTATTCCAAAAGATGGTGGTTCAACAAGAAGCAAGTTTCATCTTGTTATCTACTGAAAGGCATCATCTCTTCCTTGCTAGGCTCGCAACATTCTCTTTTAAGCAGAAGCTAGGTAAGGCCAGTGACTTTCCTGCGGTTTTTGCTTACTTGAGGATGATATGCAGAGATCTCATCCAACATAGTGAAAATGAAAGGCCAGCAGAAGCATAGCACAAGAGACAGACTTAAGGTGGCAAGGTGATGGTCCCCAAACTGGCACTGATGGGTTGTCAAAAGCGATTGCAAATTACCCCCATTAGGAAAAGAAGAAATAGGATTCATCAGCTTAAAGTTGAAGCCCCATGGAGTCTCCATCTGTCAACACTTTGGTTTTCACTGCCATCTACCAGCAGACAGCGAGTCAAAGCAGAACCTTGCAGAGGAAAAGGGTACAGTAAGTCAGCACTCTGCAGCTGGCCCACTTTTTCTATACAGCTGCTGAGAAAGAAAGAAAGAAAAGAAAGAAAGAAAAAGGGAAAGCTTTCTAGGACACCTTAACTTCTACTGCAGGGTGACCTAGTGTTCTCCTACAGCCAAGAGATAATTATATTTCTTTAAGAGGACATCTTCGCTGCTTTATCCCAATAAAAGCATAAGTGACAAGAATACATTCTGCTCTTTCCTTGCCAGGCACAGTTACGCAGCCGCCATTTCCAGCTCTACTAGGACAGGGACTATTTTTGTATGCAGTCTGAGGGGAGCACTACATGAAATATTAATATTTCAGGGCACGATGCTAGCCAGCTTCAAGCTATGGCTGATTCAGTACTTATTCTACCAACCTATTTGGCTAATTGTGTTTTGCTGTACAAACTACAATTAAAATATTGCTGCAACTGACCTCAGTCACAGATTTAGCAACAGAGCAATGTTTGCTTGTGAAGCTTTTCAAGACAACATTTTTCTTAACACCATTCTGCTCCAGTGCCAGTAACAGATAAAGCACAGAATGAAGCAGGTTTTGTTCAGAAAGGATTTAGATTTCACTTCAGCTTTTAAGCAGCAGAATCCACATCTCTGTTCAGATACAGTTGGCTGTGGAGACGTGGGCACAAAATGGTATGTCAGCTCCGACATCAACGAAACCAAGATAATGCCCCTGATAAAAAAGCAAGTTTTTTGTTCTTATATTGTGAAACAGGAAAACTAAATACTGAAGGTTTGTTTGAAACAGCATAAGGAAGAACAAAGAGAGGCAGGGCTAGTTTAAATTAATTGCTACCAAAAAAAAAAATCAAAATACAGATTTAGCCATTCTTGACACAAGAGTAAACTTCTGTTAAGCATCATTCTTTTGATAGGCTTAAACTGAATCACAACAGAAAGGGGGTTTGTGCCAGAGCAAACATTGGACCTCCATGTTTCAAGTACCCAACAGGCATAAAATACACTGTACAACAACTTTCTGAATGGTAAGCTTTTAATACAGCCCTGAAAAGAGTTGTTTTTTTTTTTCTTGTTAGAGGACATGCAATGTCTTTTCTTGATATATAGGAGGTATTCAGCCCTTAATTTTCAGGTATTTTCAAGATATTTTACTAGCGTTGCTAAAAAGGAGAGGAGCACTAACTTGCATAACACCTCCAAACCATGTCCCAGTTCATAAAACCCCTTCAAGTTTTCCCATTAAGAGACAAAATTAAAGCAAGGGCAAAAGCACCTAAAAATATTCTTGCATGTAAAAACTATTATGTCTTATGGGTGACCTAGTAAAAGGGCTCTGGAAGATTTATTTTTCTGCATTGGAATTCTAATCCATGTCTACCTTTATAGCCTGGGTGGAGACCTAAGACACCAAAGGTACTGCAAGAAGGGAGAACGTGACATGCATTTTCTGTGTAATGCTTAAGATCACTCTAAGATGCCTTTGTGCTAAGAGAATGCCTGATTTCTTAATTAACTTCTGGTACAGCATGGTGAAACTGCAGCAGAGCTTTCTTAAGACAGCCAGGATTCAAGAAACCAAGATCTTCCAAGGCTGCTGAAATAACCACTCATTTTCCAGCATGCTGCTTGGGCTGGAGCCAGAGCAAAAGTGGAAGAGTAACATTCTGAGTACAGGCATTGTTTGTGAAACAAGAGCCCCCGGCTCAGCTGAAGTTAGGGGGTATAATAAGCATTTTTCAGAAGTGGTAAGTTTTGTGTCTCTCAGAAGGAGCGAACAGGACTGGTCTAAGCACTTGCCATTGGGAAATCAGTAGGAACTGGGGAGGATAGAAGAGAAAGGTGCAAAACAAGAAAGGGCTGAGGAGGGAAGTCGGAGGAATCCCCTTGATGAGCTAATGGCAGAAAGGCCTTATAGGAAGAGGCATTAAAAAGCTCTACCTGTCCAGGTGCACAGAAAGAAGGAAGCCTTTCATGGGAAGGCAGGGCAGAGAGAACAGATACCCTCCATCAATATCTTTCTTGATGCTTGCACCACTTCTGGGCAGCCAGGGGGAACTGGAAGCATGTTCCTCCCCATCTGGTTCTCACTGCTGCTTCTCTGCACTGGACCAGAAGACAGAAAGACAAATTTGTTTCCTCCTCCTTCTCCCAAGATCTTCGTAAGAGCAGAAAGATTGCAGAGGCAGAATTCTTCAGGGTTGCACTTTGGGGTTTGTTTGTTTTTTGGGTTGGTTTTTTTGTTTTTTTAATTTTAATCCTCAAGTTTTCAGAGCTCTAGCATCACAACAACACAGCAAAAGCACTGCAGGTATTTCCTCCGCGTGGCAACAGAGCAATTAAAAAAGCCTACTTCCAGATGGGGAGTAGACAGCACACTGCATTTTTGGCTACTGCCTAGCATGATCATCATCACTGTGTCTGCTGAAAATAACCACATCATACATCACAGCCTGCTTACCTGCAATGCTCTCAGCCAGATGACTTCACTGCAAAAGCAAAGGGTAGGATAAGATCCCTATTTCAAGGCAGAATCTTCCCAATATCAGCATTTGCTCAGCCTGTTGTTTCAGGCTTAGAGCTGCACTCACACAATGTCCCTAACAGCTCTGAGAATGTGAGCAAGAATACTCAAAGTCTCCACCAGACACTTCATCCAAAAGCCAACTGTATGAGGGAAACCAGACTTATGCCATTCCTGGGAATTCCGACAGACTGACATTAAACCCCAGTATTTTCAACTGCTGTTATACTAGTGCTGCCCTAGTAATTTTTTTACCAGGAAAATCTGCTTTAAGTATGCAAGCACACCTAGCAATTCTAACAGTGACGCTCGTGTTTCTGCATTTTTATCTTCTTACATAGCACATGCAGAGATTCAGGAAGAAAATAGGCAACATTACATAAAAGGCAAATGGCACTGGTATATCCTGGATTACATCTGCTGTGAGGCATTTGTTAAAGTTGTTCACAAGTTGTCAGAAAGTCACTATTTTGGTCCACAAGCACTTTCATATTCAGAACCATCTTTTCTATGTGCATCAGCAGTTAAAAATTGCAATATAATTACAATTAGCAATTAAATTTGTGTACAATTGCTTAACCATAAATACTGTGACAGGTCACACATGCAGGTAAGCATTAAATTATGGCATCTGCATGGTCAAACAAGATTCGTGCATCACTGATACATCACATATGCCTTGATTAACAACTAGGTAACATCTCTACACATGAAGTAGTATCAAAAATCTGTTTGCTTTGAGAACTAGAACTGTTTTGGCAGAATGTGTAGAATATTTACACCAAACTGCAGGAATCGCAGAGAATGCCTTCCTTTGCAAAGTAAAAAAAAAGCCTGCGTATCCCTTGCAACTAGCATGGATATTATTCAGAGACGTTTACATCCAAGAAAATATGTGCAATACCATACAAGTTTAGCTGTATGGCTCTTCCAGGAGCAGTAACTCAAATGAGTACTCTCTGATCGGAATGAATTTATGTACAGTGCTAGGACTGCAAAGCTCTCTAACTTGTGCTTTAAATGCAGTCCCAATTTACCACTACATAAGTTCCCAAGTAACAGGAATTAGATGGGAGAGATCTTTTCAGTCTTTTCAGTTTAAAAGTATACATACATTCCAATTTCCAATTTTCTTTGCGGAAGACTTGACAAGGTACTTCCTACTCTAGACAACTCCTGGTACTTCTCTCTGCCAAGAAGGAATTCGAGGCCCATTAGCCACTCTTGTGATGCTGTAAGGAGGAGCTGGAGCATAGGGTTACTGAGTCCTGAAATTGCGACTGCTGAGCAAGCTGCAGGTGTAATACCTCCTGAGAGCAGTGCTGGAGTCATTAACTTTTAACTGATGACTACTCATTTGTACTTATATATAAATTACCTGTGAAAAGTTGTTAGTAGGATTAGTTATTTTTCTCCCTCTGCCCTTTGTGCCAGTCCTTCAATCAGATATATTTGCTTTTCTTTCTACAATGTTAAATCCTATGTCCCTGTAAACCTCTCTGCCAAGTTCTCTTGGTGTCCCCGCCTGGCACCAGACAGCAGAGAAGCCCTAAGCCAAACGTTTCCAAAAGGTCTTTTAAGAGATTATACAAAGCTAAAAAAGGTCTTAATCTATTACCAAAGTTAAATTTCCTGTCTCTGGAAGTGGTTTGACACCCAAAGCAGACTAGACAAGGCAGAAAGTACTTAAGATCTTAATTAAGATAATATTGGAAGATACAGCAATTAGAGCGTAAAAGCAGAATGCAAAAAAATCCCCCCAATACAAGAAAAAATGCATGCCTGTGTACCTTGAACACCCAGAAGATAAGTTCACCAGAAATACAACCTAAGTTTGAATTCAATTTGCTGTAAGGAAGACAATAATTATTTTTAGAGGTGCAGTTGGAGTCTTTTTTAATCCTAGGCCAACAGGAACTTCTGGTGCATTTGCATGAGCACATATTTTAGATTTCCTTTTGCCTTGCAGAGATAGCTTCTGCACCAGATTTGGTTAAACACTAGATATATTTTGATAGGTTGTTTTATGCACGATCATTGAAAAAAAAAAAACCTTTTAAAATCAACACAGAAAAGCAGAAAGCTTTTCTTGGTACAGTATCACTCAGAATGCTTATTCATATGACAATATTTCTATTCCCCAGGAAACTGTTTGTATGGTTCAAAAGATGCTGTTCTCCAGAGAGGAAAGATGTATTCAGCATAATACTGTGCATTTGTCATTTCACACAGACTGCTGTATTACTCCCACTTCCTCACTTCGGCTTCAGGAACCTGACCATGCAGTCTTCAGTGAGGCACCAGAAATTCCCAGGAAAGAGGTCAGCTTTCAGCTTTTGCTGCAGATCTGTGGTACCTAATTTAAACAGTAATGATGATAATATAGATCAGGATAGGCTGCATCACTGCTACAGGGATGCTAAGAAATAGTGTAAAGCACCCTCCTTCCCACTCACTATTTTCAAACAGCAGCAGACGAAGCTCTACATTTAAGCTGCAGATGTAAGGAAGATGGTAGGTAATGTTACCTTAGATTTCAAGCAAGTTTACAGCACGCCTTCATAAAACAAGCATCAGTATAGTCCCAGGCAAGCACAGGCTGGTTGCAAGACTTTTTTTGCACGAACTCATCTGCCTTTGACTAACAAAGCTGCCATAGTGCATCAATTCCATCTTACTGCAGCACCTAAGGGGCAAACCACAGCTACTGCAGAGCAGTGGGCCAGTAATTTCCACAGTTATTGAATGAACAAACCACTGTATTGTGGCAGCAGTTTAGCACTGTATAAGACACCACCATCTCTATGTTACCTCTATGTTTTATGTCTAACAGAAACACTGTTCTTTTGTTCAACAATTACAGTAAAACTCTGGAAACCTTTCACATTTTGCAGTTCCTATCCACTATTTTAGGGTCCTAAAGATGTCAGAAGACTACTAACGTGCACAAGACAGAAAAAGGTGCATGAAAATAGAAAACCCCAACCTAGTACAGGGCACCTGTCCTAACCAGAACCCAGGCTTTCCCAGCAACTGAAATAGTCTCTGCAGACAAAAAACAGTTCCAAGATGCCACATGCAAGATACTCGTTCTTCTTTTTTTCCTATTCAGAACAGACAAATTCAAAGTACATTGAAAACATTCAGATGGCCTCATTTACTGTGAAACAGGGAGGAATCCACAGCTGTCTTTGCATGAGCACAGATGTATTCTACAGCAACCTTGATCCTGCTGGACAGGCACACTCTCTTGTGATATCCAGATTTACCAAAGGAGTGCAGAAGTGCGTGCTAGAAGGTGTTGTAGTATCCCTTGTGTGGACCACAAATGCAATGGTGATATTCCCATATCTGTGGGATCTCAGCCCTATGACTGTGTGCAAGACTTCCCCTTGAAATTGTAACCAAGGATTGGACACAGGCTCTATATAATGAGGAAAGGCCTCCTGAGTTAGCTCTCTTGTACGGACACCGAGCGAGATGGCAGAGGCAGTGAAAGCACTTCACTTTCAGGGAGAGGAAACAAAACAAAACAAAACAAGAGTACCTCTCACTTCTATAGTGGCGTTGGCTATAGGAGAGTTTGAAAACACAAACACGCACAAGTATTCCCCTGACTCTTCTGCTCTGGGCTTCAAAATCCTGCAGACAGGGAGAGAACACATGAGCCATGTTAAGTACTGTGTTAGCAACCAAAAATGAGCAGGCTAGGAATTTATTCCTCCCCTCCCACCCTCCACTTCAATCTTTTAACTGAATTTCACAGCTATTACTTGTTAATTCAAGGGATGTTGTACAGACGTACATACTTGAAATAAAGGATGTTGTTTGCCCAGAAAAAGGGTGAGCTCTAGTCTGGAAAGTCAGTATCAATTTAGCTGGAAAAGCTGCATTTAACTGAAAAGCAAAGAAGGAGCCTGACACCTGTTAATTATGCACTACAGTTAGCTTGATACAAGTCATCCTCAAGTCACTAGCCTATTAGGCAGGTATCACCTCCATTGAGGGAGAAATGCGATTTGTATGTACTACCTGCATTGAAAAAAATCATATGTGGACAACTGGAAAGCGACAGAGTACAAATACAATCAAGGCTTACACTGTCATCTCATAAGCCATTTTCTTTTTTTTTCATAACCAAAATGAAACTGGTCCATTAATAGTTTTCTCTGACTCAGAATGGATCCGGAAAAACTGCAAAAGCTGGTCAACTCATGAAGGAAGGCACCACACAGGAACCCACTGCCACTTAAAATTAGGAAAGACCAATACAATAACAACTAGTAGAGGAAAAAACAGATGCAAGCCAGCCAGAAGAAAATCAGAGGTGCAACAAATGCAAAAAAAAAAAAAAAAAAATCAAGATGAATTTACACTCAAAATGGTGCTAACTTCAAGTCCACCAGCTTTTGCTGTCCTTTGAAAAGCTTTCGGATACAAATGACTTAAAAGCTCTATGCATATGTTCTTCAGATTTACCTACAAAAGACATCTTAGACTACAGACGCATACAATGATGTGATGCAGTTTACATCTCCACACAGCACAGAATAAGGCAGAGTTCTCCCCACCTCTCTCTCCCGTTACTGAAAGGCTTCTTGGCTCTCTTTTTTAATTATTAATTTTTTAAAACACATTAAGTAAATAGCATAGAGATGAACAGAAACCCTGCAGAAGAGCATTGTAATAAAATAATTTAATTACACATGGAAACTGCATAGACAGGTGGAAAAAGCTGCTCAGTTTAACACAATACTTTCACTCAAGTCTTCACTGTGTTTACAGCACTTACGTTACAGAGTCGCCAGTGAAACTTTGAAGTTAGTTATAAAGTTGATATGTCTTTCAGATAAACAACAATATTACCACTTTTCACAGAGTTAAAAATTATCTTAATGACAGAAAGAATGATCATTTAGTATGAAACATCAAAGCGGTAACTGTGTTTAAACTGTAGGCAGGTACAGTATCCTTAGAAAGTACACAGCAACCCTGAACATTAGTGCCTGCCAACGTTGCTGGAAAAAGGTGCAGTCCTCACCCAGCTGCAATGGGGCAACTCCACCCAACTATTTCCATTACTAAGCTATCCTACAACACTGCAATAGTGAGGGAAGGCAGAGAAAAATACCTGGCTTTCTGTAATAGCATTTAGGACCTTAATAATTAAATAATCATAGTCTGACCACTGCTTTTTATCCACTACAGTCAATGCTTAAAGCAGGGGGGAGGGGAGTAAGACATTGTATTCTTTCAGTTCTACATAAGCTTCTTTTTAAAGTGTGAAACTATGGTAGCCTCTACTAGAGTATTATTACTGTAAACCATTAAAGCAAGTGTAAGTTGATATAGCTGCAAAGTTTTATAGACAAACAAGCACCTGAAACAAGTTTGCTTAGCCAACAACTTCCCTCAGTCCTGTGGTTTTAGGAAAAGCCCAGCTTTTTGTAGGTGTAGACTTTTCAGCAGATGCAAAACCACCCAAAAAACCATTTTCTTCAATTTAGCTCAGTAACCTGCTACTTAACTCTGAATTAACTGATGAGGAATTTGAAAAGAAATCACTACTTTTCTCCTCCAAACTATGAACATAGACAAGGGAACAGGTCTCCAGAATGAAAGCACAGGATGGCCAGAACCACTTCCAGGTACTTTCTGCTTGTAAAAGAATACACTACAAATAATTCTTCCTCATTTTTAATTAAAATGGTGAACTAAAAAGCTGTACTTAACTGTGAGCTTTCTGACTATAGCTGCCTACCAGCAAGAGCAGCTACATCAAGTTTGAATGAAGAATTCTGAAAGATGTGTTCAATTTCTAATGTTGTATGATGCAGGATTTTTAAGATACGTAGTTTAACTTACAAGTTCTGAAGCTTTCTGAATGGTAAACAACACTGAACTTCAATGCACTAACTACATTTCATAGTGAAACAACACATCTTAATGACTGAAACACCAAGAACCTGAAATATTTTTTAAGAAAAATAAGTAGAATGCAAAAGACTAATCAATCATGTAAAAAAAAAGCTGAAGTTAAATAACCTCTTTTAACTGTAACTATGTTGACGATGCTTGCATGAATTTGGTATTTCTGGATCAAAAAAAGAAAAGTAACCAAATCAAGCTAGAAGTTAAGGAACAAATCAAATGCAGTGTGACCACATGCAATGAAGAAATGCCACAGAAAGCCTGAAACCACAACATACAACAAAGCAGCTTATAAATGAGCAGGAATTTGAGGTCTACATTGCAAATGCAAATTTTCCCAAATTGTCAAGCTGTCCTGTGATTGCAGCATGCTCTCCCAACCCTTCATGCACTGGGAACAAAGTGACTGTCTTACAGTCTGCCCACCTTACTTCCTCCTTCTCCAGGACATTAAAACTGAAGGCAAGTTTAATTCTTCCTTTACTGAGAAATTTGAAAGGAAAAATCCACCCTAGCTTGGAACAGATTAGAGAAGTCAGCCTTGATACTTAGTTTCCTGAATAATAATGTGCAAATTTCAGTAACCTTGATGCAATGTACCTTTAGTAGCACTCAAGCTCATGCTTTTGAACAAGACTGTTCATCAAGTTACTTGCCAGATAAGAAAGCAGAGCCTTTAAAACTAAGGCCCAGTGTTAAACATTGTACTGAGGAAATAACAGGATGTAATTATGGAACTAAATGAGACTTTTTTTTTTTAACTGCAAAGCTGAATAGATGATGCAAAGTGAGCTAAAGTGGAAAACAAAAGGAAAAACTTGAACACATCTTTATCAGAATCAAACACAACTTCCATAATCCTGTGGATGAAAGGATGCTTTGCTAAGGCACTGAAAGCCTTGACTATTTCTTAATCCTGTGCCAGTAAGCAACATCAGCATGGTAAAGAACCCACAGTACTCTGCTAGAGACAGAAAAGCCAGTTCAGCATGTAGACACGTTTCCTTGCTTTAGTACAGACAAGGCACAGTAAACAAGATGTACTATAATACAGTGGGCCTTGCCCAGACATAACCACCTCTTTCTGACATAACAGCTGAGTAAGAGGGTCTGAAGTGGTCTCATGTCGCCAAAGAGTAAGTTACCACCAGTGGTTAAGACACTCCTTAAGTGATCTTCATCCTAGCTTAACACTGAACAGAAAGTTCTATTTGCTATCCATGGTGGCATCAAGAGAAGAAAATGGAAGGGGAAAAAAAAAAAAGGCAAGAAAATTACACATACAAAACAGATCTCTGATAGCATCACTGAGCAAGCTTCATATGCTGTCATCAACTCCAGGGCAAGAAAGCCCCATTTCAGGAATACAGAAACCCTCAAATGATTTCTGCTCGATGCAAGCTACAGTGAAACAAAAGAGGTGGCTGTACATGTTCTGTTCTCCTTCACACCCTTAGATGGAAGGTAGAAACAAAGCCAGAGCATGTCCACATGGAACAGATTAAAGCTGAAAATGTGGATGTGCTGACAAATAAGAAGCACAAGTGATACAGCTGTACTGGTTTAATCAAGATTTGGTATCATTTCATAGTAGTGGTCTGACAACTCATCAGTCACAACTCGGACAACACCATCTTTCATCTCCCAAGTCCAGAAAATTACTAAAACAGCTTATTTCAGCAGTGATTTATGTGCTGCATTTCCCTGCACACTAAAAATGCACAGCTGCAGATCCATCTTCATGTAGACATAAGCAAGACTAAGACTGCACAAGATACTCAGAGGAAAAGAAAACTAGACTATATGCCTGTGCCTATGTCCACACATTATGTATACTCTAGAAAAGAACTAAATGAGTTTAGATTGAAAAGAGAAGTTTACGGTATGTTTTTGTTGATATTTTGTTTACATGAGCTAACTGGGACAGCTGTAGACAGCAATTTTTCCAGAATTGTTCTTCTAACACTATTCACAGATGTACTTTTTGTGGAGCCTCTTATGCAGATCGACTCAATTTGTCTGACCACTGTGAAGCTGAACCAGGGACCTTGGAGTCCCAACTTCCCATCATCTATTCCAAAGCCATATGTCTACCAGGCTTGCTGTTCTCCAGTGTAACATGGAGGTTATTCTAAAGAGACTTACTTGTATTCTGTAGTGTTTGAAGATTTTCTAGTACCAGGGATCTCCTCTCCGTTCTTCACCCAGTAACTGGCAGAAAGGGGGCTGGGACTTGTGGTGAGGTTACACTGCAATGTGACAGCTGGACCATACAGATGAATGACTACATCCTCGCTGGCATTGATCCTGGGCTCTGAAACAAAGGACACATTAAATAGCAACAAATCTTCACTGGCAATTGTGCCACACTAATCTAAAATTCAAAGGGAAATTGGGAAGGGAAAAAGACTACACAAGGAATGCCATTGCACTAATTTGGGAGACATCAAGAAAGTCACAAGAAAACAGCTGACCACTAGTGAAGGCAACACCTTATAGATCAGCACCCCTATATGGAAAAAAGAAGTTTGTTTAGATTGTTTACCTTAATATTTAATATCACTACAGATTTCTGTGTAACACCATTAATCATTTTTTACACACTACTGACCATAACATGGGAAAACACTTGTCCTGTGACTACACATAAGAGATCAGCTGGTCTCAGCTGCTGGAAGCAACTTCTTTCTGGCTATTACTTGGTTCCTCTACTTACTTTGAGGTTTAAAACAAACCCATTTTCTATACAGAATAACCCTCAAAATTAGACAGTCTTCTGAATAGTATTTCTGGACATCCCCCTGCAAAAAGACTAATGTCTACCTAAGGAAAAACATCCTGTGCACACAAGATATTTCAAATAGCACGACTTTTCTGATGTCTGAAATTCAAGCAAGCGCCCAGTGTGAATAAGGCACAAGTCTGATGAAGAATGGCTGAAAGCAGCCCTTAATGTTTAACAATAAAAAGTAAGAATATACACCATGTTAAGAGTCGGGAACAATTTCATTTCTAAAGTAACCTTAATCATAAACATTTATGAAGGGGAAAAAAAAAACCTGAGTCTCATTGCATAAACAGACCACAAGAGTTACACACTCTGCTGGTTGCATCACGAACTGAACCCAGGCTGTTTTACATTACATTTGATGGTAACATCAAATTCACGTTTTTTAGGGGAAAGCCTTTCAGTAGTGAGAAGATTAGTATGAGGGCACTGTCCTTACATTTGATAACCACGTTTTCTTAAGATAATGCAGACAGATATTACTCTCCAATAAATAAGGCTGATGAATTTTTAGAATAGTTGGAGACATGCTTCTTCCCAAACTTGGAAAAAAGACCTTTCTCTTGAAGGTCTCATGGCTCACAGCTGGTTTCAAGTATTATGTAAAAAAAACCCCAAAAAACCACAAAACAAAACAAAACAAAAAAAACCACCAACCAAAAAAAAAAACCCCAAAACCCAAACCAAACCCCTAACACAGGATGACAGAGCTTAAAGGAAATTTAAGAATTCTTGCTATTTGTCTTCCAAAAATATCTAGATTCAGTATTGGCTATAGTTACAGCTTGAACTAAAGACCACTGCTATAGCAGTCTCTACCATGTAAATGCTGCTGTGTGTCCTCTCTCTGATGTATTTCCTTACTTTAAAGGGTGAAATGAATTCCAAGGAGGTAGCTGTCGCCAGCTGCTCTTTTCAGCGACCACATTCCTGCAGCGCCAACCTCTCTGAATGCAAGGGCTGCCTCCTCTGCATTCTCGTTGGCAGCAAATGGCAGAAGGGTGAGGAAGTCGGTCAGTAATGAATGTCTTAATGATTTTTGCAAGTCAGCAATGTATTTTTAATTCTGTAAATTTTGTTATGCCTTGTGGTAACATATTTGGAATATAAATTTAGTCACATCCATGCAGTCTTTTGGATATTCATCTGCAAAGCACTTGGAACACAAATTATGAAACAGAACGAGGGGAAGTGGAAAATACCAGTACCGTCAGAAACACTGCATTTTTCATCACATAAAACATTCACCTATCCAATAGTACAGTACTTAGATTATTGCCCAGAGAGGCAGGGAGAAAAATTATCTACCTACTAATAACCTGCCAAAGCCGTTTGACTCCTGTATATCCTTTCCCCCTTTCTTCAGCAGGCTGGCTACATAGCTTCTTCTCACAGCTATTTAAAAGTAGGACTATCATTTAACTGCAGAAAAATGCAGATAACTGTAGCAATGGAGTGGTTTTTGACACTTCTCATAGACACTTTGCTATTATCACACATTTTCAACTGTGTTTCTGCCTCATTGTTCCCATACTGGGAATTTTAACCATGCAAAGATCTGTTTGGATCCTATGGGGCACAAAATTGTTTTGTTAAATTAAGCCATACCATTACTGGACTGCCCTAAATGCTTCTCCATACCCAACAAAAAGCTTGCGTCCATTCTCAGAAAAAACACTAACAGAGCTCTGGAAATATTTTTAGTAATGTATTTGGAATAGTGATTCAGTGTCAGAACACTTATCTAGAGAAATAACTTTTGGTAGAATTCACTGATCATACTGGGTTTTGTTTTAAACGTTTTTCTTTGATGATGAAAGCAGTGTCTTCAAGTCTGTAGCCTGCAAAATAAATGCAGTGGTTTCCTTTCAGGAGGAGGATGCTGGCAGGACAGGCTTCAGGCCGCTGTAACAGACTGCAATGCATCTAGCGAGCATGGTTACAACAGATGCTGATGCTGTCTGTGCTGTGCTGAGACACAACCTAAAGTGCTGATCAGCCTGCAGCAATCCTGGAAACGGAAAGCATACATACGGAATGCTACCATCAGAAAGCATTACACAAATGCTAGCAACAGGAAAAAGTCAGAAAAAAAAAAAAAATCTGAATCAAGTGCCTAGAGAAACTGGAAAGTTACAAGACTTAATCCAGAAGGCTTTTGACAGTGGTAATCTTCTGGCTTTCATATTCTGTTGATAATGGACTCTTCAGCCTCTACCACTGATGAACCAGAACATAGAAGAAAAACCTGCCTGGAGCTCCAATGACTACTTCTGCCAATTCATACCTATTCCTACCTACATCTCTGCTAAGCTGCGATGTCCAGAGTATATTTACAGCTGTCTCAAGCTTGCTTTGCTGGAGTTTGCTGGGGCCTTTTGTTTCTGACTTGCAACTTTTTAAGTTTTAGGGTAAGGAAATTAAAGGCAACTGCAGTCTCATTTACATCTTTTACCTGCATTTATGTTACTTTAGTTCATTAAAAAAAAAGCAGCAATCAGGCAGTCCTAGCATGATTTAATTCTAGAAGACAAACTGCAAATGGAATACTACTGGGACATCGACATCCAAAGAAGGATGTCCACTTGAAAGAGCAAGATGCTGAAGAGTCTTTTTTTAAATATCACTTAAACTGCCCATTTTATGTAAGAGCAGGTTGTAAAGTTAAAAAACCAACCAACCAACCAAAAAAAACCCCTACCATCAGTAAGTGAAATTCTTTATCCAAATTAGGAATAAG
This sequence comes from Haliaeetus leucocephalus, assembly GCF_000737465.1. Taxonomy (NCBI): domain Eukaryota; kingdom Metazoa; phylum Chordata; class Aves; order Accipitriformes; family Accipitridae; genus Haliaeetus; species Haliaeetus leucocephalus. The sequence continues at coordinate 1,759,175 of NW_010972775.1, forward strand.
ATAGAAGCCAGATGCTAGTTCTTGGATGCTAACTTTTAAAAATCAAGTTGCACTTTAACTCTCTGCATTCAAGTTCTGGTATTTGAGACAAGATGTGATTTAAAGGACAGTGAAAGAGGTTGTGCTCTTTTGATACATTTGATGTTTCCTTTCAGTGATGTTGATGTCAAATAAGGCCAGCAGCAAAATGTCCACCATTAGCTGGAAACTCCAACACTGTTTAGTCAGGAAATGCCCATTTCAAAGACAAATTGTGTTCACACACACAGTACAGCAACTGAGACATTTTGGGCAGTTTCAGATAAGATGGTCTCCACCTTCCAGGGACAGCTTAGAAACCTGCCTCCCCCCTTATCTCCGTTTCCAGCATGGTCACACAGGAGTTTGATGTCCAAGTGGTCTGTTTCCCAAGCAGTAGCTGGTCAGATCTCTTAACATACACAATATTACAGTGTAAAAGCATTAAAGTATTTGGTTCAACGTTTCCCCACACCATGAGTAAAACACAAAAGCAGAAGAATTATCCCAGGCACAAGGCACTTAGCAATGAAGTCACAATACACACACTCCAGAATAAGTAGCACCAGATGCAACAAGACAATGTTAACTGGGGAGGAAGACGAAAGGTTAAACTTCAGTCCCTGGAGCAGGTTAGTATCAATGGCCTGAGAGAAGAAAAACCCACTTTCCATATGGAGACATTTTCACAACAATTCATTCCCAAATGGTGACTTTTCATATGAAAAGGATTTTCTCCCTCTGTAGGTTACTAAAACTGACTGGACACAAAGAGAGGAACACAGGACCACCACAGACTTGCCACACTCAAGAAAAACTAAAGGTCTCAACAGGGGCAGAGGAACATTTGCAGGAGACATTACTTCCTAGAAGACAAATTTTTTTAGCTTTGTCTTAAGGTAGTATCATTTCCTAAAGTTACATGGCTCTTGCTGTGGTAGGTGATGCAAGCAATGTACCCATCTGAGTCCTTTGGGACCTCAAAGGACAAAGGAGAAATCAAGCATTAGAACTGAAAGCTGAGCAGGTTTGAGCTGAATGACCCAATGCCACTTAAGTTTTCAAGTCAATCCACATCACTGGCTTCACTGTCTATTTTTCCACATATATCGATGTTGTTTCCATTTTCCAGAGGGAAGGTCTCTGATCCAGCAGTGCCAACTGCAGCACCAAACTTTAGGGAGAGTTTTGGTTTGTTTTTTTTTTTGTTTGCTTGTTTTTTAAAAGGTATCCAAAACCATAACTGTGACATAATTACAGAGTTTGACATTTTTGTACCCAGACAAAACTCAAAGTGGTACAGAAAAGGTTTATTTACGCTATTGTGCTCTGTGCTAGACAACACCTGTGCTCTATTCTTTGCCACCTTAGGTCACTGAGAAAGCACTGAGAAAGCAAGTTCAGTACCTCCATGCAGCAGGCTCATGTTGCAGATTTAATTCACTCGACCTATAACTCATTCGACATTTGCTTCATCTTGCTAGCAAATTCAAGAGTTTTGCATCTTACACAAAATGAAACACGGTGGTTCTCTACTGACTCTGATGATATAAATTTCCAAACTCATTTGGGACTGCTTTAAAAGCAAGCTGAATGCAGAAAAGCCTTGTAACAAAAAAGAACAAAAAGCAATTCTGGGTCAACCATATTCTCTGCTTCTGAAAGCTTTGCTGCTGCCAAAAGTTGCATTCTCAGATGAAAGTCATTTAGCTAAAGTTATTAGTTCAACACTGGGGGAGGATATTCTCCCCCCCCCCCCCCCCTTTCCCGTGTGGGTGAAAAAAAC
>NW_010972775.1:1760988-1786702 GCF_000737465.1 Haliaeetus leucocephalus
AGTTCAACCCCGGGGGGGGGTTTTCCCCCCCCCCCCCCCCCCTTTCATAGGCTGGATTAAGAATAGCTGCATCAGTTCAGTGCTGCTGCATCAGAGAACTCATTAGGAACATGCTGCTGTTCAGAAAGGAAAAGAAACACCACCACTTCATGGAAAAATCCAAACATTAACAGCCACAGGTAACTGAAAGGGAAGGATTTGTACATAAGCACATATGCAACCAAAACCATGTGAGAAGGCATCCAGAGCAATTCCAAGAGAACAGAAGAAATAAACCGGTTAGACCTGGGAAGAACACCGAAATCAAATACAAAGGCACTCATGGAGAAGCCAGCATTAGCGTGGCTGGAAACCTACTACGAAACTAAAGGGGGTAGGGAAGAAACACAAATTCAACACCAAGCTTGTTTTCACACAGAAGCTATAAAACAGATCCATAGATTTTCCCAAGTCCTTTGATCCTAAGGAGAAGAGACACAGATGGCAGACAACGTCAGCACTACAGGCAGAGGAGCAGTCTCAGGTTCAAAACAACAGGACAAGGTAGCAGAGGGTTTTTATTGGGGTAACGGGAGGGTAAGGGTCACTAGACTGCCTCTAGATACTACAGTACCACTACTGTAGGGTGCCGGACTCACTCTGAAGGACGCTTATAGTAGCCTGGGCTCGAATCCACGTTATGGAGGGATTTTGCCTCAAGTCATTCCTCCTGGGATCGTTGCTGGCCCTGCACTCGTAAGTCCCAGAGTCTTCCAAGGTAAGGCGGGTTATTCTCAGCACACTCACCCCATTCGCCCCGTAGGCAGTGTTAATGGTGACACGGCGCTTCCGAGCGCCATCCCACAGCTGTTTGAAAGACTCAGCCCGGTTGACTTCAGCATACCACCACTGGATCTCTGGAGTGGGGTTCCCAACCACATCACAGTACAGTTCAAAGGCGTCCCCCGTGAGTTTAGTTTCTGACATGGGCGACTTGACAAACCCAGCTAGAGGGAGGGGCAGCAGAAATGCAGTGACAGAGTGGCAGAAAACAAAAGATCTTATAAAGAACAAAGCAATGAGGTGCAGAAAACAAAGAGTTAGATAAGACATTAGCATCTACAATAACACAACTTGCATAGAAAAAGCACAACACGGAACAGGTGCGGATGGAGGTCAATAGTTTGAGAGCCCACTCAGAGTATTCATGGGAAGCACAGCTTCATGGCATGAAGTGCTTATCCTCGCCACTCCAGGGGATCCATCCATGGCAGCTGTACTTGGGAAGCCATGGGCTGCAACGCACACCAGCTAGGAGGTACCTCCAAGCTGCAGAGCAGACTGATGGGTTTTCAAGCCTTTTTCAGTCACGTGGACCTTGTAATTGGCAAGTGTTAAGTGTTCATGACCAGATGTCTTTTCTCTGAAGAGTTTTCTTGCTTTATATGACCTACTTACAGGGGGGAAAAGGGTAAAACCCTAACCTTCTGCCCTACGCAGCTCACAATTGTGAACTCTGCTTTGACCTCTTCTTCCATCTATTTTGGACTTCTGAGGCAGGGAATTCCCCAAGATACAAGCAACCTACTTTCCTGAAGTAGCTGGATCACCACAGCTCCAGGAGTCTCATAACCTTCTAAGGTGAGGGGAATTTCAGTGATATATATATATATATATATATACACACACAGATAATTTCATTAGTTATGAAACGGACAGCAAAGGTACTTCAACAAACCATGTGATTTTTGCCTTCTGAAGTGAGATGCCATGCTGACATTTGTGACCAGGCCAAAATATCCTTATTATGGCATGAAATCCTTCAATACTTACCAGCTTCAGAGCTGTGTTAAGAGCACAGACATACTAAATTGTCCTTCAATCCTATTTTCAAAGGTATCTATTGAAAACAGTGTTGCCTTAAAGCTAGTCTCTTCCCCCGCCAGGCCCCCCCTAAAACTAAAAGATTAGAATACAGCTGGCCAGACAGATTATGCAGCAAAACCTGTCATATTGCTGTGTTCCCTGGGCAGCAGGACTTCTCATCAGCAAGCAGAGTTAAGAGTGCCACACAGCTGATAAAACTCAGATTGTTTCATCCCTTTCCTCAAATTCACAGCTTATTTTCAGGAAGAGGATTGAAAGACAATTCAAAGGATTTTAGAAAATGGAAAGGTGGACTTAAAGCCTTGTTCTGATGCACACTCATTAAATAGCATTCATTCCCCCCTCATCATTTGACCACACACACTCATGAAACAGTGAAACAAACAGTTGTACGCTGACAATGACATGGGAAGTTTGTGCTATAGATGCATCTCTAAAGAATCATTTGGGCAAGAAAAGACCAAGAGTCTCTAGAGCACACACACAAACCGTTCCTTGCTGGCACAGTCCTGTTTGAAGAGCAACTGTGCCGCAGCTGTGAGTAACAGCTACAAGAACAAACACTCAAAAATAAAAAATACTAACCTCAGAAATTGTTTCAATTACAAACTCATTTGACAAGGATTCTCCAGCCTTGTACTCCAGCGCTAAAGGAGATGAGCTCTACACTCAGTACAAATACTACAGCAAATAATCCATTGCTGCAGGGAGAGAGAGGAAGAGCTATTGCTCTAGAAGTGCCCTAATTACTAGCAGTTACAAACTGCATTAAGACCGCTGTTGTTGTTTCTTAAGGTTAACAAGGATCACACTGTTTTCACACTGCTGCTTGAGATAACACAAGAGACCAGGTTATGATCTTGCTCTGCTGGACTGTCCCCATTTCAAGGGATTCTAAACGAGGAAGGCTTTGTATTCCCATAAAGGCATAAATCAAACAGCGAGACTGGCATCTATCTCAGTGTGGTTTACTAGATGCAATAGGCTAAAGCAGTAGCATATGGCACAGGCTAGCTTCTTTCCAAATCTTAGGGGTTCTCTCTCCTATACTACAGCCTTTTTTCTTCTCCTACCTTCCACCACAATATTGAAACGCCACTCACAGCTGAAGAGACGACTAGCTCAGGGAAGACTGCTCAGAAAGCTATCCCCCTTCTATAGGTTCCCAGTTTCCACTAAACACTGATGTACAAAGATGATGAACTCTCCTGTTGTGAAATGCATCCCTGAAGTCAAAGGCCAAGTGACCCAAACCCCTAAAGCTGCAATTCAATCCTACTTCTCCAGCTGTCCTGGCTATTAAGCAACCATTTCTGCAAGAAAAGGCTTCTTACCTAGCCTTTGTGGCAGGGATAAACGGGTGTAATTGTATATTTTAAAATAACTGTGAGCTGCACTGTTGCTGGGGCTACACAATAGACATATGTGGTATGAAAGAGTACTGTAAATCCTCTTATTAAAAGGAGTATCAGTAATTTGAATAAAACAGGCTGTCAAAAGCTTTTGGTTTTGAATCTGATTCTGTATTTGCTAAGCTGTTAAAAGTATTATAACTTTTGCACAAAGCCTAAAAATAATTTAAAAAGATTAAACTGGACAACTGCATCAAAAGGTCTCTTCAGTAAATATTCTCCCAGTTTAAGTTTTAAACCCTACCATTTCCATCAGTTTCAAATCCTCTTGAAAAACAATGTCTCAGATTATGATATATTTCAATGCAACACTCTCTCTTTATCTGAGAAACCATGTCATCAGCACAGATAACTCCATAATGATGGCAAAGAAAAAACAAACTGGATTTGGTGGCGCTCCCCACCAAAAAGTGCTCTTTAAAAAGGTATTCCAGGTTAGAATAAAATCCTGGAAGGACAAATGGGAATGAAAGTGGTAGAAAAGCCTCCATATACAAATTAATAAAAACTTTGCATTACAAAGGAGTGGCAGTGCTATTAAAAACCCTACACAAGAGCCTCAGATTAATGTTTTGCGTTTTCAGTCGTTCAGAAACAGCAAAGGCAATACATCAAACAGCATTGGTGAGGCGATGCTTCCAGCTACAGTATATCTGCCAGAAGACCATTTTTGATTAAGATATCTAGCCAGAAGCTGCAAAAAGAGCTGAAATCTGCCAGTACCAAGCAGACATGTTTTAAAAAAAAAAAAAAAAAAAAAAAGGCTAAATATTACAGAGAATGAATGCTCCCTGTCACACAACAGGAGTCTGGAAACTGAAGTACTCCTGCTTTTTGGCAATTGTCAGTGATTTCCATAATTGTGCAAAACCAAACAGAAAATGATACCATACAGATTTCATTGCTTACATAAGAGGCTTTCAGAGCTCAACAGTTTCCTTACTTGGTCTTCTCCAAGCATAGTACTTGCTGCTTTGTTATTACTGTGTTCTGAACAATTCTAGACACAGGAGCAGCAAAAGAACAAATACATACCAAAACACAAACAGATCAAGCCAAGAGGTCAAGGTTTTGTTAAAGTGATTATACTATATCTGTTTAAAACTGAAAACCTGCCCTTCTTTGAAATTTATAGCTGTCTTCTTTCCAAAGTGTAAACTGTAGGAAGCACTGGTTGCAAGAATAATTTTCAGCCTCAGCTTGCAAGTGTCAGCCCTCTACAGAATAGCAGAGCAAAACTGCTGCCAATATTCAAAAGCTCGCAAAGGTCAGGGCTCTTGGGAGGGTGGAGGAAGGAGGCAATAATCCATAGATCACACCTTAAGATCACATAGACCCATGGGAAGCAGCAGAGTAGCCCAAATCTTAAGTGAATCCTTAATACCAAATACAATAGGAATAAGCACTTTTAAGTGCTTACAAGAAAATATTCTTACGAAGTTTTGATACTGTAAATTTTCATTATATTGACAGCTGTATTTCATTATAGTCATAAATGAGTTATTCTGTTACACAGTCTGTTTTCCTCATTAAAATAAAAACATGTTTGAGGGGGAGGGTTGTTCAGGTTTGGGATATTTTTAAAGCTAATGGCTATCGTGCATAGAACAAGGGAAACCTCTTGTTAAACACCCCTTACAGGTCTTCATGGTATACCAGAATGTAAGAAAAATAACGCACAATGGTCCAGAATGCATAGCTATTCAAGTACGCTATTATGTTTCCAACCAATTTTTTTTTTAATTAATTGATGGTTATCTGCCTGAAGGACAGAATGAAAAACTAGTGGCAATAACATTAAATCACTTCTGAAGTGATGTTTGTTGATTGAAGATTTGATCTCATCCACCAATTGTGAGGATGAAGGTGAGGAAAGCAATGGACTAACACTCTAAAACTAGAGAAGCAAATTAGTCTCCACATACAATTCTGCCAAAGACTAATGAAATCCAGTGCACAGCAGGGCTCTTCATGTTTACAAACCCTGTATGTTAAAATTTGTATTGTAGTGAAGAACCACTAAATCCAGATTAAGAAAAAATGCCTTTTGAAAGACAGGTGCACTTGAACTGAGAGTGAGGGAGAAGCTGAGCTCTTCAAAAGGGCAGCCAAAAATTTCCATATGCAGTAAGAAAAACATGTACAGCAGACTCCAGAGCCAGAAAGCTGGAAAAGCTCCATATTCAACAAATGCAGAGTTCAGAAGAGGAGAGTGGATGAGAAGCCTAAAGATGGAGAGTTTAAATGAGCGTAAAAGCTTAGCTTTACCACTCCTAAGCAACCTGTTTTCATTAATGAGGCTTTATCAATGAAAGACATCTTTTCAGATTAATTTTTGTTCTGCCAATATTTATGAGCTACCTGTTGGCCAAAAGCAAGCAAGGCCAAGCCAAGCTACATTCCAGCTTTGGCATATAAATAAATCACAGCTTTATATACTAGCAATACCCTTTCCAACTTCAGCACCTTTTCCAACTGCAGCTATTTCCCTCATTGACAGAAGCCAGAGAAGAGTCAGTAACCGAGTACCTCTGGAAGAGGTGCAGGTGGGAGAAGGACAAGGCTCATCTTCTTGCTGACGTGATCATGTAACTGTAGGATTAAATATGCATACAACTAGAAATTTATACATATTAGAAGTGTGTGGAAATATTTAACTGTAATTTTGACCAGCTTCTGAAGCCTGTAGAGCAGCTAGTGTTCTACCTTGGCTGGAACCCCCCTGAATAGCTTAAAAACAGTATTGCAATGACCAAAGAGCTTCCCAACTTCCTCGCCTGCTAGAATAAACACACAAAATAGGATCTTGATAGAGATCAACAATCATAGAATATGCTAACAGTGATCTACCAGTCTAAGAATATACAGGAAGCAGTACCTGACAAAATCATCCTTGAGTTGCAAAAATAATTGCACTATTGATTTAAATATCCTATGTTACTGAAATTTAACAGCAGGTGGACTAGGTTGTGAAAGAATCAATGACAATGGCACTGGAGAAGCAAAGCAGGAAGAATATTGATCTCCCCAAGTTAAAGTCCAGTCTAAGGAAAGTGTTTTAAAAAATAAAGCTATGTTTTGCTTTAAGAAAAAGTAGGTAAGTGCTAGCTGAGGAAAGGAAGTGTTAAAACAGTCCTAGCAAAGACAGAAAGAACCAGGTTTAAATGAAATGCAGGTATTGCAAAAAGCCCTAACAATGTAGAAGAAACTAATTTCTCTTGGTTTTATGTTTATCAGGCATGAAGACTAAAGCTGAAAACAAGCACAAGACCATCAACATCAAATAGCAAGAGGAGACAGTCTTGAAAAGAGCCTGCAAAGATCAGGAAACAAGCAGCTATGAAGCTCAAGAGCACAACAGGCTGTTCGGAGAAGTTCAAAGCAGAACACACACACATGAACATACAAAGGTGACCTAAACGAGGGAAAAGCAATGTACTTCCAAGGATGTTTTCAACCACAAGGAATATAGCTGTAACAAAGCAATTTTATATTTGGGAGCAAAGCAGCGCACCTTTCCATGAAGCAAGACAATGCTCCTATCCTATCGTGATCCTGTCTTTATCTTGTGGGGAATTCCACTTACACGAAGAAAGAAAACATGGTTCAAAGCTCAAAAAAAAGAGAGTTTGCAAAGCTAGTGCAAAAATAAACCTGATTTTCAGTACGAACCCACAATACACAGATAAAATCTAGACTGCTTAGGGACTGAATGCTTTACTGACTGTCTATGTTTACAGTGAAAACTGTCATGTAAACAGAAAGAGGCTGATGTTTCCTATTTGTCCTATTAGACCACCGTAAGTCTGTATTTCACTGCTTCTCTACTGCTCTCAGGTGTTTAGCAGAATTCTGGAGACTATTTCTGTGCACTGGTTGAGAGCTTAGCCTGCAATTCCACTTATTTATAGACTGAATAAAGTAAAGCTAAGCTAGCCCTTTTTTTGTTTCCCTTTGTGTCTGAAAACCCATTAAAAGATTTCCTATTAATATAAAGTAATTCATTTTTGTAAATACATGCCTTCAGGAATGCCTTTCCTAAATGGAATATCAAAAAGCCAAATATCTTTGCCAAGGTGAAGTTTTTTACATTCTATAGACCAGTGTTATCCAAAATGCTCCGGGTGAGATATTGGTATGTTATTCCAGCAAATGCCACTACCCTTGGTATCAAAGTTCTGCCACCTAAACCAGGCATTAAGGGTTGAAGCTTTCAGCGAGGTCTCTTCATTAAACTGTTTTCACACCTTTTTCCTAATTGGCATCCTGGATTGTGCAGTCTGATTTTTTAATAATAAAAAAAAATTCTTCCAGCTTTTCCAAGTACCCTAGGCTCTGCACAGGTAAAATGAAACAAGGCTTTACCACCACTGGCACATGCTTCAGAGTGACTAGATAAATCGCTTGATCTTCTGTAGTGGAATTAAGAAAAAACCCTGCCGTTATGAGGATTCAAAAAGGAAAAATAATATAACCAGATGCCAACAGTTCACATGCTCCTGAAACGCTGCATTTGTACTGTCTCAGACAACTACCTTCTTCCAAGGGAAGTCTGGTCCTGACACCAGGACTCAGTGGTTCAAAGTGTGGCTGGAGCTCCAGGGAACGACCACACAGATTGCAGTTTCAGGCAAAAGGATAAAACTAAGTGCTAGCTGTACAGACTTCATTAAAATATGAAACCATAGATGATCTTGGGCAGTCCACAAAGCACTTCTCAGCTGGCTTTGCTCTGCCCTCTCTTTAGCTTACTTTCACCTTTATTACATGGCAACAGTCTCACTTATAACTTGCATCAGAATATCAAAGAAAACCACAATAAGAAGCTGCCCTCCTCCTCTCCCCTCTCCATTTTCCTACTGCACCCATCATCTGGGCTTTGAAAACCCGAGCACCAGGTGTTTGCTACTTAAACTGGTATTCTGTCTAATTAACACCTTTTTCTTCTTCACTGAAGGGTGTTAATTAAGTGATAAATTTTTGAGGTCAGAAAAAAACCACCATCACTTTGTCAAAGTACTGCATTTTTAATTCATTTAGGATGGAAAAAAGGCAGCCTAATTAATGTTTAGTTTCTTTCCAATGCTCACCTTTACTAAACCAAAGTATTTGAAATTAGTCAAATCTACAAAACAGTGACAGCCAGCACACCAGCTGGAGGAGAAGATACCTCGAATCCATGGAAAACACTTAAGTATCCTGCCTGTTTTCACCTATTATCTAGCAGGTTTGATGGTTTCCCATTCTTTTATCACCAGAGAACACCGTTTTTAATCATACCACTGATAAGAAATGGGTTTGGTCTTAGTCACTTCACTGGTAAGAGATGGGTTTAAGTTTTACAGTACACTCCCTGTCGTCTTTGCTGAGTATGACTCACCAGCTGCCATAGCACCGGTACAAATTACGTGCCACCTCAACCTTTGGCTATAGTCTCCTAAATGCACTGCACCAGTTCCACAAACTAAAAAAAAAAAAAAAAAAAAAAAAAATCGGCATTAATTTTCTTGGTCTGTTTTGCCCTATTCTTTAGCCAACTACAGAAGCAGCTTTATAAACAGCACTGACATGTGTATCAGATACCCAGATGAGTCTATACCGCCTATAAGCATACGGAGAACTGGAGCAATACATGAAATTAATTACTGCAATCTCATTTTGCAGCTTTATATATCTGAAGGTAGGTTATGACTTACTACAGAGAAACAGTACCCAGAGAGCATCATATAGAACGCACAGGCCCATGATGTAGCATTAGATTCATTTCACAGTGACAGAAACCTGAGGATTACTTTCTCTAGGTCCACAGACATAAGGATTAACATTTTCTGGATTCAGACCAACATTCCTCATTTCTCTCTGCATTAGAAAACCCTGCATAGTTTGACATGCAAAGAGATTTATGGACAAACTAGTTTTATTTGTTTGCTGAAGGAAAATTCAGAGAGTCCTTAAGTAAATGGATTCAGAGCCTTCGCTGCTGCGAGGCCATCCTGGGAATGTGCCCCACTTAGCCAAGAGACACTTCTCTGCACAGATGGATAGAGAAAGGACACAGGGATCAGCTTCTAGGTTATAAGTCAGAGGATTCAGGGTTTCTGAAGGTCCTCTGGTCCAACCGCCTACACCAAATGTAAAACCCTTAGATCAGGTTGAGGCCCTCAAGCTGCCCATTCATCTTCTCCCACATACATTCACACCATGGATGCTTTTGTTCAAGAGTTTCCTCAGAATAAAAAAAGTGCTTAACTTCACACCACAATGACTTTCAAGTGCAACTATTATTTTATGGTCACTTTTATTGTGCAAAAACTGATCTCAGTAACCATAATTCACTGAAAAAAACACATCAAAGCACAGTTCATAGAAACACTACTGGATAGAAAAGACACTGGCATGTCATAGCAATTAGAGCTACACACATCCAATTTCAGGAAAGTACCTTCATCCCGAATACATTCTCATTATATAAACTGTTTGGGTTCAGAAACCTTCTGTGGACATCCTTCTCATATTCACACATAGTTTCATGAGTTGTGGACAGTGTTTACAATTCTTCTACTTTTGCAGCAACCCCATACCTGTATGTTTGATACCATAAGGTAGAAGATGTGAAAATAGATTCGCCTGGAATATCCAGCAAGAGAAGAATGGTCAGAACAAGAAATTAGTATCTACTCCCTCATTTTGGCTCCATATTGATGTCAGCCTGCTAGCTATAGTCACATGTTGAAGTGTAAATGTTCACAGGTCTTTTTTCCTAGTTTCTAGCTGAAAAGAACAAAGCTTTATAGTACCAGAGAACCAGAAGAACATAGTCTAAAGAGGTAAGTTTTACTTACACCGACTTAAGTCTTTTACAAACAACTGGGAAACTTGGTATTTCACTGGGTTACTAGAAAAATGATGGAAGAAAACTGAAATACATTCCACTGTAAAACAGTAAGCAAAGCCTGATATCAACATTTAATTGCTCTCTTTGTTAAGGACCTCTAACTCGCCAATTCCCATATTTTTTCTGCAAAGGACTTAAAAGTGCTGATAACTAAAGCAGTGGTTTACATGTATAAACTAACTATTCAGATGACACATGAGGAGCAGACATGGGGTAAAAAGATGCTATTTTTGCACAAGCTTGTCCCTAAAGCGTGTTCTACAGTCACTACCATAGCTCATTTTCTACTGAGTGCAAACTCTGTTTTCAATTTATAGCTTCTTCTTTATCAAATTCTGCTTTTTCTTTTAAGCCCATCTGCTTAAGATGCGTTGAAGGAGTATAAACTAAAAAGCTCCAAGCCTCTCTGCCCTGTGAGTTTATGTATTAAAGTGATTCTCTCTGCTTTGGACATCCTGGTTGGAGAGACATTTTTAACTATCACTGCAGACATGATATTAAAGCATTCACTTCTATAGTAAGTACAGAAAAATCTCTAATTTGCTTATAATGCTTGGACCAATGCTCTCCAAATAAACAACAGATTGACAGAGAAATTATGAAGCCAGCTCTGATCACTGTGAAGCACGCGTTAACTTGCCTGTGAAACAGTTAATGGTATCTGGATCAACAGCAAGTCCATGCATTTGTTCAGTGCCTTAAAAAGCGCATACCTTCATATTTCAAAGAAAATATTAAAAGAGCATCAGTGAAGAACTGCTCCTAGCCATCTTTGAAGTAGCTCACATACACCCCAAGCAGCACAGAAGACAACATCCTAAACAGAATGATACTGAGCTATGTGACATTTCAATCACATGCTTTAAAAAAGGCAAGTCTGGGTAACTTCATTCAGCTGTTCATGTAGACCAACAACTTGCCCAACACCAATTAAATAAATGTGGATGACAAAGCCATTTGAGCAATTCCAGGAAAATGGCAAGTTGTTCCTCACAGAGGACACACATCTCAATTCTGGCCAGCACCAGCAGAACACAAGCCAGGCCTAATATTAAAATGTCTTAAAATCCTAAAGAGGCTTGTCATCATCACGTTCCTGAATGCTACACGCATGACTAGAAAATGTTCCCCTGGGCTGACTGCAAACTGAAGGGCTCTGCGTTGGAGGACTGATGCAAGAGTCAAGTGACTTAAGGCAGTTTTCATTCTCTAGTCAACTGATTAGGGATTCAAAGCAGACATATAAGTGGTAATCAGGTTCACTAAGTATCTACGGTCTCCCTTTAGTAAGACCTTGAGCTATAAACTATTCTAATCTGAAGGCAAAAAAATCCCCTTATCTACAGACACTTACAGAACAAACAAACTGGCTGCTGGTATCAGGCACCCAACCTAATCACCTTAAGGAGCTAGGACTGTTGCTTGCCTGATGCTGGCATAGCACAGGATGCTATGCCAAGCCTTTTTAAAACTATGTAATTGTGTAGCAAACACTGCTTTTGCATGCCTGGTTGTTCTAAAGAGTGCACGTTGTCAGGAAGCTGGTTCAAACGCATCAAGAAGCATTTATCACAAGAGATTTCCTTCCATGGAGAATTTGTAGACTAGTTTCTCAAAGGTTTTTCCAAAGATTAAGCTTGCATCATTCTCAGAAAAGGCAGGCATTATTCTCCTGTTATTTCCATTTATGCTTCTCCCTGGCACAACCTGGGAACAAGACGACTTACAATCATCCATGCAGGGAAGAAAAAAAATTAAATAATCCAGCATTTATTGGTTTTAATTCCTTTTAAGTCACTACAGAAATATTATCATTGCAGCTAAGGAATATACAAGAGTTTCTCTAAAGCAGAAAGATACAGGAGCAAAAAGGCTCCTGTAGATTGCCAAAAAATAATCGTTGACAACTAGGAACCCACTCCCTTGAAATAAGTGGGAAAGAATTCAGCTTCACAACACAAAAGCAGAGTTACAGTAGACAGCAATTTAAATTTGTCCAGTGCTTACATGTAACACAGCAACTGAAGCCTGCATGCTAAAGATCTCAAAAATTAATACCACTAGATTTGCATCTTAAAGATATTAAAAACACTATAAAATGCTGGTGAGGACAACAAAAAATATCTTGTGTTCAGATCAATTATTTAAAATCCTCAGACTATGCCATTAGAGAGCTAAAGGTTTAAAGTACTCCTCAATTTTGCTTTGACCTTTCCTGATACAACAAATGTGTGTTTGAAAGGAGACTGATTACATTACTCTTTAGCATGAAGGAAGCACATACTGAATGGCAAACCTTTTTTTTTTCTGCTTTTATGTATTCTGCAGAAGTACAAGCTGCTCCATCTCATGCGTGATGAAGAAGCAGGACATTTTAATACACCAACCTTTTAAAAGAAATGCCCTTTGCAGAATTGTTGGATTATGTAACAGGTCACACAATCCGAGGCAGGGCTGAGAACAAGTCATTCAGGGGGAGGAAAAAAAAAAACCAACCTCTATGTGCACAAGAAATGCTATTAGCAGAAGGTATAATACATTTTAGGTACAATACATTTTTAAATGTAAATTAGAGTTCAACTTTTAACAGAGCAAGATCTGCCTAATAACAATATTTAAAATACTGGCCCCACTGCAGGAGATGGGGTTAGAGCAGGGATGCTTTATTTACTTCAAAAGTTTATGCTCTCTGTAGCTGGACAGAATTCCTGCCTACTAACTTCTAACTTCAGAGTAACATCTCTAGCAGGTCAGGTCTTGATCTCCCTCCTCAGACAAGCTACACAGTGTATACATGCAACAGTGGACAGCCCAAAGACAGGCTATTCTCCAGGAGAACATCATTATGGCATTCCAGTTACAGGGAAGAAGGCAGCAGTAAGGAAATGTATTAAAAAGTAGCAGAGATGCCACTATTTGTTTGCCAGATTTACACTCCTTTGCAAATTGAGAGATACTTGTTCCAAGCTGCATTTTTGAATAATATTTTTTCCCCGAGCCATTTCTACAGAGCAGTTCAGCTTCTCCCTGTTTTGACACATCTATTACCCTAAAAACATGCCTTTGACCAGAGGAAGGCTTTGCTAACTCGGACATCCACATCAAGCTGTGGATGTACCAACACTTACCACTTGTATATAGGACATGCCAATAGAAATAGCCTTGCCCTTCTCACCGCTTTGTGCCAGTACATGTGGCTGCATCAGGGTTATGTCATAAATCGGATCCTAACTTGGACCGGGGTTTGATCTCACATGGCCTACTGACACTGCTTAGATTATTAGTACAAAAATAAACTTCTGAGGGCAGTTCTTCTACAGCATCAAATATCGCTATTTGAGATGAAATTCAAGTTCCATATCAGCCAAGATTAACGCAAGCCTAACTGGTGATTACCCACACTGCGCATCCTAATCCACACACAGAAATCACCTTCCTGCAGCCAAAGACTGCTCATCACAGGGGACTGAGCCACTCAGATCTCCTGACTTTGTCCTCACACCTCACACAAATTACATTCTGAAGGGCAACAAAACCCCCCAAAACGCTAGTCATGGTTAAAGGGGTCCATTTTTGAGCTTCTGGGTTTCCTAGCTAAGAGAGTCAGCCTTCCAGCTTTAAACACAGCCTACAGCCCTCTTTACTAGACTCCCCTACTCCTTCTTTTGCAGCAAAAGCAGCAATCCAATTAAGGGCCAAGCAGATTTTGACTCTTCAAGTAAGCAGCATAAAAGGGAGCTGACATAAAATACTGAGAGAAACCTGTTCCTTTGTTCAGAATAAAGAAGAAAATTTACAAAACACCACCACCATGCTACCAGTACTAATTATGGGACAGGGGTGGGGGAGGGAACCCAAAACTGTATCTGCTGTAAAGCTTCTGCAAGAATAAAACAGGTGAAGCCCCCTAACAGTTCATTAAGCAGTCTTTAAACATTAATTCATAAATTCTTCTGATTTTTTTCAACTCAGCAGCAGTACCACCACATCACTGATAAAATGCATTTACGCAGATAGCTTGATGGGAGTAAAAACCAGAAGCTTCAAAGGCAAAGGTCTGAGATGGCTTCACTACAAAACTGATGAGAAAGGAAAGAAAAAAGTACCATACAGAAGTCAGTGGCAAGATCCAGCATGCCCCAACCATTAAGAGAACACAAGTCCAGCCTACTCAAGATACCAGGGAATCCAGACCCAAAGCTAACATATATTTAAATAAGTGTTTAACTACATTTTAGGGATTTTTTGGTGTTTGAGTATAAATGGTGACCTAAACAATTTGGTTAAAATCTAATTTGAATCATCTCCCTATACTCAAGTAAAAAAGGTACTACTACTATTTTATATTACAGCACTGCTAAAGAGCTGTTGTACTTAACATGATGACAACGCTAAAAAGTCTCACATGCTCTTGAACCAAAGACCACATTAAATCGTGCAGTCACTTTACAACAGCATTAAAAGATATTGTTTAAATATCTTACTAGAGACTAGACAAAAGCACTGAAAGAATTTATCCTGTAGCAGGCCCTTAACAGTGGTGGTCGTGGCAAGAATGTAAGAACAGGGCAAGCATGTAGTGATCTTCTGCCGGCCATCAAAAGTTTGCTGCTGAGGGTTTTCCTAAACTAAAGGTGTTTTCATTGCCATCTTAGAGCAAGTTTACATTTCCACAAAGAAACCAAAAAGCTTTATATAGTAATTTTCCATCTCTGAGAGGCAAGAACTCCGTTTCAGTTTGCAAAAAGAGGATGACAGTGTGATATTTGGAAAACCCTTTGGGAATTATAAATCCACTTCATTTTGTCACACTGAGGCCCCAAAACAGGAGAGCAGCAATGCAGGACAAGGCATGCTCATACTGGTACTGACTGGGCAGCCAATGCCAGATTAACATTTGGTAGGTGCTGTTAAAAGGATAAATCATCTCTGCAGTTAATTTGCTGCCTAGAAGAGGCATAAATAGAGGCAACAAAAAAGAGTGTGATAATGCTTAGCTGAAAACCATTAATGCAGGCCACTGACAAACAACTATAACTCCCAGACACTTACTGTGTACTAAAAAGCCACATAACTTATTTTATCTACTTAAAGCAAGATTTGAGAAGATGAAGATGGAGGTACAGGGAAAAGAGAATACTTTAACAAGTACTGTATTCATCCATAGCCTTTTAAAGTTCCTGCCTTGGCCATTATGGCTCAAGATTGGGGTCACTAAATTGATCCTGGTATTGCTAAAAATAGGAGCTTCAGGAGTCTGAGACCCAAAACATGCAGCTTTGCTTAAAGCTATCTTATACCCCTAAGTGAGACCATAAGTTGCTACTGAGCAACACAGAACTTGCAACAAAGTGTTGAAAAACCTGTCAGTTAAAAATTTAACAAATTAAGTCTGAAAGTCAACCATCTATACCATATATCTAAGTCTCATATTAGGTTCAGTACCCTCAAAACTGGGGAGAGATGCGAACTGTCCCATCTACATCAAGCAGTTTGTTTCTGGAAGCAAACAGCCAGGAAGGGAATGCTGCATTACCACATGCTGTCCTCTCTGCCAAAAGTTACAGGGGAAAAAAATGGGGAGAGTTGCACTGTAACCAATCTAAACACAAATAACACAATAGAAGGAAATGAAAATATTTATACTACTGTCATGTTTGACAACAAGCAGAAAAGGTCTCACAGTACCAAATGGTTACAGCCAGGTACTCAAGCATCATTCCCAACCATTGTGCATAAAGAAAGAATTGGCACAAATATGGTAAAGCTCAAATAATTCCAAAAATACAAGGGTTAGAGGTGATAGCACTTAAACTGGAAGGGGAAATCCAAAGGTGAATGTGACCTAAAAAAGCATTATATGATAGGTGCCAGTTATCAACAGAAACACAAACCCAAATTTAGAAGGGAGAGAAGACAATTTTGTGAAACACAACTTTTTTTGGCAGTTCTGAAAACACTGGTGTCAGGCCAGAGACTGATGGTCACCCCCAGGCCTGTGCAAAGAGGTGAAGCTTGTAAGAGCAAAAGGGCAAGTACCCCAAATGAAACAAGATAAACAGAAATAACTTGCAGGGTTAGTTTCTAGATCACGGGGACCAAACAGGCACAAAGTACTGCACTTCTTAAAGCAAAATGAAGCACAAAGAGAGTGGCAACCTGAACGTATTTTTCTTAGTGCAGATGTAGAATGATTATACAAAAGAAAAGCTCTCCAAGTAAAACTAAAATGTCTATTTGTTCAAATAACTGCCAAAGACAATCCTTTCACCTGCAATTTGGAAGTATGTGCACCAAGTCCTCCAGTATGCCTGAGACATACTCAGATTCTACCATTAGGTTAAACAAAAATCACTTGTTTCTAATGGGATGGGTCACATACAGCATAGCAGACGGTAACAACTCTGCTCACTTTGTCAGACTCCCCCCACCACCACCACCAATGAACATGCAGTGGTGCGGGGGGGAGGAAGCCTGACCAGGCAAGGCAAGCCCTAGCTTTCCAAACATACATAAATAGGGAGAAGTCCGTCCAGAGGAGACTTCCAAAGACCAGGTGCAGACTGGCTCCGAGTCACAAAACCAAGGTGTTCAGCTGCTTTGGGACTTTGAAAACACTTCCCCAAGGCAACTCTCTTCTAGTGAAGTGGTAAGCCTCAACAGCAACTAACCGCTGAACTCACTGTTTGTGTAGCCTGGCAGTCATACCAAGAGGAAGAAGTTAGCTGCAGAATTTGTCTTACCATATGCAAACACTGAATAAAATGATATCTCCAAATAATGAGCTTATTTATTTCCTAGAGTCATTAAGGTAGTTTGTCACAAGTATAAACTAAGATGCCTGATAGAGCCTACACTGCAAGTCTTCAGCTACAAACTTGAGAAACAGGATAATGCCTCACTCAGAATAAAAGTTTGCTTATTTGGTGACTATCTGACTTAAAACTGCAACTTGTACATCCTGTTACATTTCTGACTTGCTTTATATTTATTTATTTATTTATTCTCTCCATGTCATTTATTCCTGGCTTTGTTTGATCTCAACCTCTTAACCCTATCCTCAAACCTCACTGGAATAGTTTTCAATCTTTTCTGCTATACCCTCCCCTTTCTAAATAAAGATTACACAGGACTGCACAGAGTAAGAATCAGCGCAGAACTAAGAAACATTTCAAGTTACATACTGTGATATAAGTTTTTCCCACTTCAAACTAGACCCCCAAAATGTGAATTAATATGTCATCTTACTTCTAGAAAAATCATACAGACACGTAATACTATAAAGTGTGAGAGTGGGAGTCAGCTGCTTGCAACCTTGGATGCTTAAAGAAAAGGAGAGAGAGGACAAAATAATACTAAGTTCCCTGAGAAAGACTGCTTTAGGTAAACTTTCTGTATATACAGGTTAGAATACCTCAAGCAGAAATCAACAACCAAAGTGTAACAAACAGAAATCTACTGCCCTTGCTTGAAGATACATAAAGACAAGATCAACAACATACTGCAAAACTGTATGTTATGGATCTTCTAATTCCTTGTTCCATCAGCCTGCATTACCTCCTGGTAACAATGATTCTAACCTGCTCAAACAGGGAATTGAAATCAGTCCATCTTCTGTAACACTATGGATTTTTAGCACCAGGCTACCCTCACCCCACCAATAATTCAGGGGAAAAGATAATCCTTGCACACACAGGAGCCTGGCTAATCTTGTCAGTCTTGTGCCCAAGACAAGAGACCAGCTTTCACGGTGCCATGGAAAGCTATGTATCACAGATCAAAGTAATCCCCATGTGGCATTTATTTTGTCCTCTTCTACAGTTCTATTAACTATCCTTTACTGTACTGAGAAAAAAACAAACAGAAAACAAACACACTCGTATCCAATTCTCATGGCATCTTGCACAATCTTCAGATGCTGTATCAAGGCACCCTCCTTTCCCTTCCAAACCAAGCAACCCTAACTTACACGACCACCTCTGGAGCAATTGCTCTTTTAAGCTCTGGACTGTAATATTAATTTCAGATGTTCCTCAAGCAAGAACGTATCACATAATATTTTGAACACTTATGTCAGTCATTACATACTATGTTTAGCATCACAGAAAGACAAGAGCTTCTTAACAGTACAACACTTGCATGAATTTAACGAGACTAACAGAAACAGTGCAGCTGAACTCCTATTTATAACTGCATTTGAAGTGGTTTAGCATCACTTAATTCATTATTAGGAGTTTTGAATGAGTATGACAGGCATTAAAATACTTCTACGTTCACAACTTGAACCTTCTAAGGTAGATTATCCTAGTTAACTACCACAAAGCTTTTCTAGAAAACTAGGCCAAAAAAAAAAAAAAATCCAAGAGTGATCAGTCAATATGGTATCTACTTGCTTTTTAAAAATGCACTCAAGCATCTGCTTTTTCAAACTCCTGCTGTACGCCTTCACCAAATTATTTCAGTCTGCCTTTGGTCTGCCATGATGTCTGTTGGGAGCCTACTGCATTGCCAAAATCCTTGTCAAGCTCTTTTCTAGACATTTAAGTTCCATTTTCTCTTTTTTAATTTAAAATATATTCTTTGTCAGTTTTACCAACCCCCCAGAATTAAATCCTTCTTCACCCACTTCTACTGCTGAAGTTTTGGACTGATTGCATCTTTTCACACCTTCCCTTTTCTAGTCCATTATATTCCCCTTACTCTTATTTTCTCACGTCTTCAATATGCCTGTTAGAAAATGCATTTAGTTTAGGTTTCCAAACAAACGCACAGGCTATAGGGATAGCCACCATGATCCCTCTGTGTACTGAAAGCTAGCAATAATTCACCAAGCGTGGGAAGCAGCTATGCTACTTTGCTACGCCAAGTAGCACTTCGGCTCAATAGATTCATTAATGTGGCATTTTAAAACATGTAATGTTAAACAAGCCTATGCTAATTAGAGCAATCTAAGACCTTCTTTTTTTTCTTTATTCAAACCAGAACAGGACATTATGATCTAATTTTCCTCTACAAAAAGGCCTCACAATGCAAATCCATTTAGCTAGTCACCTACAGTCTTGGGCACTTCCTTCCTCCTCATCTGGAAAATTTGTTCTTTCAAAACATCCCTGCTCCTGCTTTTTCTTTGATATATCGAAATGCTTCCAACTTGATATCAAAAGCTAACACAGTTGATATAAACATTGTGTCCCTGAGACTCCATCTTATATACTGAAGTTCCAACTACACCTCCAAAGAGCAGAAGACGACAGATGCCTCTTCCTCCCTCCTTCAAAAGCAGCTGCAAAGTAGAGATCTCTGCTATCCTATCCCATTTCAAGATCAAACCCATTAAGAAGAGGATAAAGGCTCTCCTATCCTACAGCTCTTCAACAGTGTGCCATTTGGGGTCATATTTACTCAACATCTGCTTCCCAGGATCAGAGCCCATTGTTCACACTTTACCCCATGCATACACACCTTCCAGCAGCCAAAATACTATGCTGACATGATGGTGCTGTTTTCCACTGCATTCTGAACAGGAATGGTGGGGGGAAGAAAAATAATCCCATCTTGCTCTCAAAAAACTTCTCATTCTTAATTATAGCAGATCTACAGCTTCTGAGACCATATGATGAAGAACCCTTCACAGCTTCAAAAGTTATTGTCTTTTCTCTTGAATGAGTTTGCGTCAGTGCGTAAGCGGTGACTTCAACCACACAGATGACCCAAATAAGCTTCAAGCTTATCAACAGGGCATGAATTTTTAAAAGTCTACAGTAGTTATCCTACTAGGGGATAAATACCTCCAAGTTTTGGCACAGATAGAGACATTCAATCCAGGTTGGAATTATATTTAAACTCACTCTCCTTCAACACCAAAAAAAGACCATGTGGTACAAGACATCAAAAAAATTGTTTAACTTATGAGTGGAAATAGATTTAACATATTTTTAAAGGCACACAAATAATGTTTCAGACAATTATCACGATTTGAACAACTGGATGTTATATTTGATACAGAGCTTTGATAACTCCTGAGTTATGTTTTAACAGCCATTCTCCCTCCTCCAACTTTATACAAGTCAGGTTTCATATTCTAGAATTAACAGGGAAAAATGACAAGCCACTACAATCATTATGAAATACTGGTAAGCAGCTTGTTTTAAGAAGTTTGACTGAACACATAAAGGCTGTCCTCAAGCATCTAATATACGGTGTGCAGGATCAGATACTAAATCTGCACTTTCAGCCCCCAGCTCTGGCAGCAGGGGCAGCACCTTAACCACTGATGGGTTTCTGCAAGCAACCTCAGCACAACTTTGGCGTGGGCAGAAAGCTCAGGTACACAGAAAAGACTGGAAGGAGATACTATCATCACGTATGCCATTCAAAACAAAGTATGACCATAGTGATAAACAGTCTCAGTGAAGAGCTCTACAACCAGATTACAGGTTGCTTTGGAAAGTTTGGGGGTGTCAAGCTGCTGGGTTTAATTCAACTCCTTCTGCAGTACTTGTGGAAGATGGGTGAACGGAAAAGGGCAGACAGTGCCCATGTTTAAAACATTAAAATGGAAAGACCGTGGAATCGCAGACCAGTCAATCCAATTTCAGCCTCCAGAAAGAACAGAAGAAATCTGCTTGGAAGTGCTCAAAAATGGAGAAGGGCTCAGGGGAGGGAGGAACCGAGCTGTATTGCCTACCTGAGGTTTGAGACAGCTTGCCCACAACAATCTGACCTCCTACTGTAAAGATAATAAAAACCAAAGGTGACTCTAGAGGAGAAAGAACAGACACAGTTTTCCTAATTTTAGTAAAGCTTTTAATACTGCCCTATACAAGCGCCTCATAACCAAAAATAAAATCTCATTAATGTAGCTTGGTGTACCATGTTTATGATTTCTATGAGATAAAGTACATGAACAAGTAGATGGCAAATGGAATGAAGTAAGACTGATGATGGGCTAGAGGGTCACTTAAGCTGATAAAACCAAAGCAAGCTAAAGTAGGGGTGCATGCTCAAGCAGGTAAAATAGGACTTTTGACAACTGGAGGAAGACATCAGAAGTAGGTGAGACGCCGCTTAATAAGAACATCTAAGAACTACTTGGTTTAGGCAGTAAAGGAATGCAAAGTAGCAGTCCTGCAATGCAAGATCCATCCACTGTAAAGGATCCCACTGGACGCGAGTCAATCATGTTTTAGTGTAAGAAACCATTTGTCCCATGATGCAAATGGGAATGCCATATGCAAGACACATTGAGTGATCCTTCCACTCCACTGAATCTCAGTCTGGTCCCAACTGGAAGTATGTCCAGTTTTACACACCACACTCCAGAAAACGTGACTGAAGAAAATCCACAGAAAAGCACCAGAACAGCCAGGAAAATACGACTTACCAAGAACGACCATGACAATTAAGTACAGAAAGTAATTACTGATGAGAAGGTAACACCCTCTTCCCCACTCTAAATTGCATGGACAAAAAGAATAAAAAGCCTAAAATGGTAAGAAAGCAGGTTTAGAGAAGAACTTCACTGCTAATAGATAAGCAGAAACAGTTTTATCTAATTTTCAGTCTTAACTGTGGGAGCTGCAGCACCTCCAGCACTTGAAGTTAAAAAGAGTTTGAACACTGGCTTTACAACCCAACGATGAGTCACAAGGCTAGCATTGTCCTTTACAATACAAGTTTTTACAATTGCCTCCTCTAAAGTAGTACTTGCAGCAAAAGAAACAGCCCATTGTGAAGGAGAGAATGCACCTCATTCATGAATTTAACAAGAAGGAGTCTTCATACAGTGAGGACAGTTAACACTCTCAGTGTACTTCATCATTGAAAAGTAGTTCCACTGAGTCCCTCGATTTGAACTGTTTCTCAACATAACTAAAACTATTGTTTGAAATGTCAGTACTAGCAGTTATTGCCTTTTTACCTGTTAGCTGAGATCTGTCAGAATTCGGTGCAATTTTCAAGTGTATAGTCATATTGCTTGTATTTAAGTTTCCTTTGCGGGAGTTGTAGGAGGAAGGAGAATAGCAACGGTGGGAAAGAGAACAGAACTTTGAACATTTTCCTCGATACTCAGCCCACACTCACACTCTATAAATGCTGTATGAAACTGTTTCTTAGTTTTATCTGGGGACCATTAAAATCATATCAAAATACAATCAGTGCAAAATGGATGAGAATCAGCGGTCAGAAATAGCATTACAAGGATTAAAGCAAGGTGTTTCACTTGCTTTTTTAAGAAGAAACTCATTTTAAGAAGCTACTCTTCCTCATTTTATGGTCATTTCTATACTGATTTCTGCCAACAGAAAAGCCATGTTTTATTTTCAGCCAGCTAGTTATCTCCTTCTCCCTCATCCAAACAGAGGAAGAGCAGAGCTAAACAAGTACCACCTAACTTAGTTTGGTTTTATTTCCACTTATGTCTAGCTTTGAATAACCCAAGCAATTTTATTAAGTCAGCTTTCCGTTTTAAAAATGTGATGAAGTTTAAGAATTTCCTCCTCTATACAATATGTGATAAAGTCTGGTTTTAAGCGCACTTTGCCAGAGCAAAGCTCTGAAAAGGGAAGAACTTGAAAAATTGCTAGCAATTCAACTCACATGTTGGTGTGCTGTAGAAACACTGCAGATTTCATGGGGGCAGTCCAAGCATCTATTTTAGACAACAGTAAAAATACAGCCATGCTCCTTTAAATCCAAACACTCTAAGGTGAAAGTATTAACACACTGAAGTCTTTATTTTTAAACAAGCAGCTGGAGAAACAGAGATATTGCAAAGGTTAAAAACCAAGCAACATGTTATTCGTCACCAAACAGTAAGTCAAGCACCATTCCATAAGGAGGACGCTGTCTGCTTTGGAGCGCTAAAGTGATTTTCCAACAAATACCAGTTGGAAACTACAGGTTTAACACAGATCTTCTTGACAGACTGGCTTTTTCCAGCTGTTCCTCCTCATGCTTCCTCATCTCTCTTCCAACCCTCCTTTCTGTCACTTCAACTAAACTATGCTCTGGATACAAGTGACAAGCTAGCGTGCATCAGAAATGCAGCCTTGAAGAACCTGACAAGTTTCTCAGAAGAATGTTCAGGAAAAGTTAAATTTCTGACACGCAAATTTTTCTGTGATCTTTAGGTGTTTATGCAAGAGCTTTAAAAATAATCCATACAAGTGTCAAAAACCTACTTCCAGTTTTTGTAAGCTTAAATCTATAGGTGACTGATTCAAAACTTTCTGAATTGCATTCACTCTGGAAAAATCCCTGGCAATTCAACAGTGATCTCCTGTCAGAAGCAGAAAAAAGGCTGCTTCCCACAGACATTCAGGATTCCACTTGGCATTTGCTGTGCCAGGTGAGTGGTGACCTGCCCTGCAGTTTCAAAAGTACATTACCATTCCTTTATCATCCTAAACTCACATGGTGTTACTATACGTTCAACAGCACTTTGACTATCACCTTTCATTACACTGACAGCTCCATATCAATAATAGATAATGCGATTCTTGCATATATGCTTTGGGATCCTTCCATATACCTTCAAAGCACACATCTGTGTGTTAGATACACTTTGTTTTTAAAAGAGCTGTCACTGACATACTTGCATGTGCCTGTTCAAACCACCAAAATAATTTTTCTAATGACTGACAAGGAGTTTACATAATTCAGGAAATGGCTATACCTATTCTTCATGCCAAAGCAAAAGAGGAATTGTTCCGTTTCATGAAGCAACTCACTGGCCATTATTTGCTGAAAGAAAACAGCTCCTCTGTGGCAGGGCCTACAATCTTTAAATGTTTCCCTCTGTTACAAGAGCATTCAAATTGGGGTAAAAATTCAACAGCAGCAATAAACCTTATTCAGAAAGATCTCTATCTTTCACTTGGCTTGAAAGTGCTCTACTCCTTTCCAAGAAGATTTTCACTCGTCTGTGTAAACTCCTACAGCAGTACAGATACTCAGAGTCTCCCTTACCACTTAATTGCTTGGATGACCCTAGTTAACCAAATAAAAATTAATGAGCTTTCAGGATACACCTGGGGTCTGCAGTCTTACTTCATGCCAAGATCTGCTACTGCTTGGTTAGCTACATGTCAGGAATGGAAGTCATAATTAAGACATGGAAAGGCTAAAGCTTTCCATCTATCCCCAAAAACGTATTTCATTGTTGACCTCCAGACATGTAACTACAGTCAAACACCAAACGTTTGCACTGCCTACCAGGTATTTGGAATTGTTATACCAGGTGCCAGCATCTGACACCTTGCCTGCTAACTCTGCACAGGAACAGCTTCAGGCAAACGACCCATTTAACTTGCATGTCAGAAGACCACTGCCTCACTCCACCTAAATACAAAGGGAAACACAGCATCGGCAGATTAACCCTGCCACAATGATGCTCAGATGGCACAGCTATCACAGGAAGCAGACAGCATCTCTGCAACAGAGAGCCAGACTTTAACCACAACTTGGCCCAAGTAGCATGGTCCTGGGAGCTCATGGAAGTCAGGTCCTTAATTCTCACTGAACTCCAGTGGGATTTGCCAGACTCTTTTAGGTTCCACAAGTAGTCCCTTATATTGCAGAAAGCCTACAGTTTTCATTCATGTAGCGTGGATGCCAAAGCTTCTTCTGTTTGGTTAACAGAGACAGACATGAGGCTCAGTTCTGGTTTCAGACTGCAAAATCTGCACATGCTAAGGCAATAATTCTGATCTGGGATCTTTGGGACATTATTTCTTTCACCTACATCTCTCCTATCATCAAATATGCTGAAAGCCTCAATGTCTCTTCTAGAGCAAACAGCCAATGAAGCTGACCTCATGCTGCAAGGCAAAATTCACCTCAATAGAAGGAAAATGCTAGGACTGAATATCTGCAGAACAGAAAGGAAAGAGAGAGAAAGAAGGATGAAACAATGAAAACTTGTGTGGGATTGGTATATTAGTAAGGTATCCCTTCCTTCTAGATAAATTTTCCCAACGCACATAGATCGGAGTCTCTTGTGAGCCAAGATCCCTGCCCTTCACAGCATTTACAGGCCAAAGCATCCCTGACATTCGTTTCACCATGATGCTGCATAAGAAGCTGCTCCAGAAAGACTGTGCTCGGGCACTTCTGGAGCAGACAAAACCTGCCTTCGTGGCTCGCTCTCCTCTTCAGATGGCACGATAAGACACGCATTTTTATAAGCGCTGCAGGACCTTCCTTCAAACAGAAGGCTCGCACTCGGTTAGGCCAGCCTCTTGGCCCTGCTTCATTCTGCCACTAATTGTCATGCACTTGGCTGCAAACTCATCAGGGAGGAGGCATGCCGCGCTAGATTTAGCTCATGCTATCCTACAAGGAAGAGAGAAGGGTGGGGGTTTTTTTTTTTTTTTCCTCCTTCTTTTACGCTCCTATCAGAGGACCTCTTTAGTTGCTAAGGAACTACGGTTTTATTGCATTATAAATGATTTAAGGCAGCCCGGCAGATGCAGGTTTAGTAGGCGGGAGGAGATGTTCCATTTTACCGGCAGCACGAGACGCCTCAGGAGAAGCGCGC
>NW_010972775.1:1786868-1803621 GCF_000737465.1 Haliaeetus leucocephalus
CAGCCGCCATGTTGTGGACGTTCCCTCAGGCCCCGCGATCCCCCTTTCCTGAGGCGCTGAGCTCCCGGGACGGCGGCGGGCTGCCCGGGCCTCGCACCGGCGCTGAGGGTTTCGCTTGAGGCTGTGGTCCCCTCAGGGGTGCTGGGGGTGGCATGGCGGAGTGGGGGGAAGTCCATCCCGCTGGATGGTCGGAAAGGTGCGGTGTGAGGAGCACCACACGCCTCTTCGCTTCTGTTCTTTGTGGGCTTAAAATGCCGGTAGACGGAGGGGAAGGCAGGCCAAGGGCCAGTACTTTGGCTCCAGTCCGAGTTGCAAGGGTAGTTAAGAAGTTTTACGTGCCCGTCTGCAGGGGCTGGGGGTGTTGGAAGAACGCAAAATCCACCCCAAAGGGCTCAGCTTTAGGTCCACGCACCCATGAAAGACTGAAATGACTTTAAACGCCATTTTATCAATCACTGCTACTCGTTTATATAAAAAAAATAAAATCGTTAATGTGTTTTTTTCCAAGGGCCCTGTCCTTTTTGCACAGGTCGGAAACCAAGGAAGGTGTTTGCCCCAGGTTAGTGGTGGAGTTGGGGGCAGAAAAAACAAAAAGCTCACTCGCAGTTCACCAGACCTGTCAAGCATCCCTAAAAATGACTGCTGATGAGCTTTGGGCAGGTTTTCTCTTTATTTTCCTGTCTGTAAAACACAGATACCAGGTCAGATCTACTCTTTACACTTTGGTTGCTTTGCGCTGCACTGGTGACCCAAGCTGATGGTAAGCCCAGTGTCGCTATTTAAGCTGGATTTCTGACTGCTCTCCCTCATGGGATGGCACAACCAGCTGGAGCCTGCTGCTGAATGCTTGTCACTCTGATGCGCATCCAAAGCAGGGAGATACAAGAGTTGCAGGAGACCGTGGGACAGACCAGCAGAGAAGGATGCCGGAAAAAAAAAAGCAGAAAATCTCTCAAAAACAGATATTCTGCTTTCTGCCAAGTCCTCTCTTTCCAATCTTCTGCAGGCATTCGTGAACCCACAACGGGGCGGACTGGAGGAGTGGGCGCAGCACCTGCTTGCCTTGTGGTGGTAACATCCAAAACAGTCATAATTCCTCACACCACTCTACCACTGCAGCAAGAGCTTGTTTGACCAGGGCACAGCCTGCAGCGGCTGCACAGATTGTGCCCTTGCTCCCCCTCTTCCCTCGAAGCAGCCGCTTGACTTGGCATCCCACATCCTTTACCCTGGCCTGGTAATTCTCAGCTGATCATTAGCAAACAGACTCAGAGTCCTTTTACTGTTGTTGTGACTCAAAACACTGAAAAGGAGGATCAGACACCTTTTTCATGAAGACCCTGCTGCTCGCTTGAAGCCAGTGAAATTGCTGCTCCAGCACTTCAGGATTTCCACGATGATCCTGAGCTTAACGACTGCAGCTTCACAGGGGTGAAGTCACATGTGAGAAGCATTTGGGCATGTGCTAGTGCTGTAATAATCCTGGCTGCCCCTAACTCTCCAAGGATGCCGTGGTGCTAGATTTGATGTGCATCATATATTCCACTGAGCCGTGTATCCTGTCCTGGAGAATTTCCATGGTGCATTTCCATGACTCACTATTCATGCCAGCTGAATTATCTGTGACACTACTTTTTGTTTTCTTGCCGTGGTGCAGAAACATCCTCTTTTTCCCTCTTTGTGGGACAGTTCTGACAGTAGCCCTTGCACACCAGAAGGAATGGGCAAAAAGATCCAGAAATTAGGGTGTCACACAGTGGTGTCCTTCTTTCTGCTTCTTGCATGCTGTTTTGCCTGCTGAATATTAGCTCCAGAGGATTTTGCTGTAACTCTCCTTTTTGCAAACACCCACTCGGTAGTAGGCCTTACCTACACTCTACTGTTTTCCAAGTTTGGAACTAGTTAGCGCTGTACTTGCCTCTCAGCATGGTTTGTATCTGCACAGTAATACTTGTTTCGTAACCATGGCAGCTCACAGTGACTCATGCTGCCAGAGGCCTGGGCCGAAGTTAGCAGAAGGCTTTTTTTTTTTTTTTTTTTCTCCTCTGTAACCAGCTCAGCACACTGTTGTTTTGCTAGATCTTCTCCCCGTAATTGCATAACTCACCCATCACATTCGCATTCCTCTGGCTCTGTCTTGGGGACAACCCTGGGACACACTGCCCTGCTTACCACTGGTTTCACCCTGGTGCACGTGCTCACCGTGAGCTTTGCTCTGCCGGAGCGTGGAGCCGCGGCTGCTGGGGTTTCCCTCAAAGGCTCTGATGGGAAATGGTTACCCAGAACGGTTAAAAAAGGCACTGCACAGACTGAGCTAACCTGTGGGTTTGTGGTTGTCGCAGAGGTGCTATGAACATGCAACACAAGAAACCAAAGCAGAAGATCACCATGGCCAGAAGAGGACTATGCTGACGGGCCTGATCTGAAGCTTGCTGTTGCCTTCAAGAGTCTTTTGGGGAACATAAACAGGGTTCCTACAGATCCCTAATATATGTAGTGAGATCTCTTGCTGCCATACTCAGGTATCCAGCCATAGCTGGTACAGGGTAAAAACCTGTTATTTTACCATGCATGAGTGCATCCTCTTGCAACAGGTTGCACTTATAGTGGAGTTGTGGAGAAAAAGAGGATTTACCAGCAATGGATTCAACATAGTGGCTTGGTAGTGAGGAAAGAGGTTTCTTACAAAGACTGGTATTCCACCAGACTGATTCTTTACAGCCTTACAGGTGATGTGTTTTGCTTACATGGGTACGGCAATTCCTGACCTGATGCGTGGCAAGGGGAACTCAGACACATCAAAGTTTCCAAATACAGTAACTCAACCCCCCCTGCATTTTCCCTTCAATCAAGACCCATCTTCTTTTCACCTGGGATGTCTCAGTTTTGATTATTCTCTGATTATTCCTTAGGACTTTGGCAAAAGCAGGACAGAAAATCTTGGATTCAGAACAAGCAAAGAGAAAGAGAAAAACCCCATCAGCAGCAGCAAATTTAGGAAAGAGTTTCAGTTCTCTCATTGCAGAGCAGTAAAGAGGCATCATCCTTTTTTCTGTATGATCTTTGAGCCTGTCTTCTTGCAACTGGAATTGTTTAAGAGAGTGCTGTTATTTCAATGTATTTATTGATACGCTTTGGCACTTGAAGCTTTGCCTCTAGAAGTCTCACTTGCAGTCACCTTCTTTTAAATCTATTATTGGCAAGTTGAAAATGTAGGGTAGAGCATGAAACGCTCGCTGACGTCTGGCAGTGCAACTGAGCTATTGCAGCTGTTCTCAGGGCTGAGAAACGCTGAATAATGTCAGTTAATACTTTGAGGGCGATATGCTAGGGAAAACACAGATCTATATCCAACAGGCTCAAATCAGCTTGTAGACAGACACAGGCACGCAGTGTATTTGCAAACCAGGATGCCCCAGTACTGTAAGACTGCATTGTTAAGTGCATGATCAAGATAACGTGCTGTGTTTGTTTTGTGTGTGCAGGGGAGAGATGAATGAGCCAACACAAAACAATACATGTGTGCATTTATATACATTATATAAGGCCAGCCAGACTCAAACTCCCAAACTCAAAACTGTCGGCCCTTGGCAGTCCTTGCCTGCCTTGCAGCGTGGCAGAGGTGTGCAGCTCTGCAGTGATCGATACTGCTGGAAGTAAAGCATTCCAAGAGGTAGCTCTGCCCTTTGGGTTATACATATGATTAATGTACATTAATCTCCCCAAAGGCACAACGGCAGGCGGGGAACACCATTAACCTAATCAGATAACAGAACGGAGCCACCAGACAGAAGTGACACCCATCCCAGTGAGTCACCAGAAAGGCTCACTGGCTCTTCTTACAGACAGGGGTGTGCTGCACAGGGGAATCCTTACAAACTTTCATCCTAGATAGCCAGAGAAATATTGAACTGAAAAAGTAGCGCTCTGAGGAATGAGAGGCAAAGGAAAAGCTTCTAAAATCATAGAGAAATGGGCTTTCTGAAAAAAAAAGGAAACTTCCCAGGGTAGTAATAAGAAAAGACTATAGATGTGCTTTCTTATTTTGCAGAAAGCTGGCTTTACACATCTCAACCCCACTGGGTAATGGCAGTTTGGTTATTTCAAGCAATCTCCCATCCTCCTACATGTTCAAATGTTCTTGTCAGAACTGGTCAAAATGTTTTAACTGATTTTTTTTTTTTCTGAGAAGAAATGTCTTTTCACACAAAACAAACATTGTGACAGAAAGGGTAATTTTGGTCAGAATGATTTGTAATGTAAACAAAGAGTCCAATGAGAAATACCAGCATATTTGATTTCATCTTTGTTATGACAGAAATCTGAAGTTTGTCTAACCTTATTTTCTGCAGAAGAGGAGAAAGAAGGACAAAAAGAAAGTGGTTTTTTCCCTCTCTCTGACCCAACCCCAAAGTTGTTTCTCTTAACTGCAAATTTTTCATCCAGCTTAGCCATGCAGTAATGTTTTTCTCCACCCATTTTTTTTTTTTTTTAGAGAACTGGGTCCGATAGCTTAGTTTCCAGTTACAGATGCACAAGAGCTATTCTCTGACCTCTTTATCCCAAGGAAAGGGATTATGTTATCCTGCTGTTATTGGGAGCAGCCCCATCCAGCCACAGGCAGGATGCATGGGGACAGCCACGCTGCACCCCAACTCGCTCTCACACACTGTGGGTCCCAGCAAGAGGCCTCCAAGAAGGCACAGGGGAAAACCTGAACATCTGGAGCAGTTTGCACGACGCAAAGGTGAAGTTGTGGATGATGCCATCAGAAGTAGACGGCAGGTGGCACCCATGGATTAGTGCAGGGCTTGCTCAGGGTGAGTGTGAGCCAGGCTGGGCAATGCCTGCATCTAGGGTTTAGCTTCATCTTGTTGAAAAAGTAGAAGAGCAGGGAAGTGGGCTCTTTTGATTGCATGCAGGGACATTTCTGTGTCCTGTGTGGGGTGGCCTGGGACACTTTATCACTCAGGCTATTCCCATCACATTTTGTTAGCCTAGGGATCAGGCTTGGCTTTGGTCAAGTGGTGCCCACAGCAAGCAAGGGTATTGTGCCAGGAAGCAGCAAGGGCACTGCTCCCAAAGGGATGGGGAAGCAATGGAGACACCACAGCTGGCCAGGAAGGACCAGCCCCAAGATACCTGAGTAAGGAGACCAGGAAGCAGCCAGGGTCAGCTAGGAGTCCCAATCATCAGGTATGTTCACAGCAATAAGGTAGGCTTGAGATCAAGCTGAGAAATTAATCCACAGGTCAGGATTGATCCTGGTGAGAGCAACCAGGGTCAGACATAGCCAGGTGATCCCTAGGCAGGTCCAAGGTAGCAAAACAGACCTGAGTTCAAGCTGGGCAATCAATCTGGATCAGGATTCAGATCAACAGGGCCCACAGTTAGATACAAGTTGAACTAGAGACCAGCACCCCAGAAGCACAGCTCAAATAAGGAATGAGGGTTCTGGGCTCAGCTTAAATGGGCTCCCAAGCCCATGGGCAGGTGTGGGTGGGAGTCCCAGGTGGGGCTGTTCAGGGACATTAGTGTCCTCAGGACCTGTCACCCAGCCTACAGGCATAGGCTCAAGAGGTAGAAGAGCTTGTGCCACCCCAAGGCGCTGAACACTGTTTTTTACATCAAGGGACACCTTAGTGACCCACATGGTCCCTCCTCTGCTCGTCAGGCCTGCATTTGGCCGTGCCATCCGGCTCTCTGCTCTTCCCTCCTGGACCTGATTCCAGGTCCCAGCTCCCCTGCGACGTGCATCTCTTCCTAAAGGAGCACCCACATACAGCCATCGCTGTGGGGGTGCTCAAGCCCGGTTTTGGGGGGGCTGGAGGCAGCCCAGTGACCCAAACGTCGATGACAGCTGTGCTATCATGGCTTTGCATCGACCACAGTTCTCTCGCTGCCTCCCCCTGGGTCCCAGCCGCGTGCAGCCAACCAGGCAGAAACGCCAATACGTTTGACTAAACACTGATGATTAAAATGAAATGAAGACGATCAGGCTTGGATCGTTGTGGTGACAACAGAGGGAACAGCCTGGCTAGGAGTTCGTTACCGAGCTGACAAACAACAGCCTGTGGCAGCACAGGTTGCTCATGATGATGGGCAGTGGGGGATCGCGCATGTCGCATGTGCTGGCTATCGTATCTATTGTACGTCATGCTTATTTTCAGCATCCCCTGCAGGTCATCCTTTACCAGCTAAATCAAAATTAAAGGTATTAGCCGGCCTGTACAGTATGGTAAGTGATACAATTTTCCTAATCCTGTGTGATGCAGGTCAGATTAGACAGGTGGGTTTTTCTAGCCTTAATGGCTCTCTTGGCTTTCTCTGGTCAGGCTTTCTGAGGTGGGGCTGTCTGTGCTGGCCTGGGGCACTTTTATTTTAGCCAATGATGCAATGGCTTAATAAAAATGATTTGATGAAACCTGAGGCTCCTTTCTCCATTGAGAGTATGACACCTAAAATAAATACCAGTCATGAGAAAGAATTGCATAAAGCCATGCAGTCACTAATAGGCTTTAATGGCCTTGAGCAGCTTCACCTGGGACCCTCACCCACACACCTCCCTCTTCCCATTGCTCCATCTAAGCTCAGAGCCAGGTAGTTCCTCTTGGTTTAAACTGGAGTGTGGGTGAGTCTATCCTAGCTTGGGCTCTTGGACTGGCCTTTCTGGGGTGGGATCTACATATCTTCTTATAGTTAGCCTTATCTTCTGTCTTGCTGCTCTGGCATGGACCTCCAATCCAAGCATCTTCCCTGGGGCTGCTTGGATCATGCAGGATGCTCTGTGTTGGTGAGGTTCCTGCCTGTGCTGTGGTCACCTTTGTCTCTTGGTTCAATCCTACTGCTGATGCTCCCTGGCACTTAGAGATGGCAGTGGGTTTGATGTCATTAAAGGCCAACTTTTCTCCTGCTGGAATAGGAGGGATGGTGCATGGTGCAGCTGAAAACCTTCTAGAACATCACCTGTGATGTGCAATCCAGATCCAGAAACTTCTTTGCAGGTGACTGGGGGTAGCTGAAGTGCCTGAGTGAACTGGAGTAGCCAAAAAGCATCTGTTTATAACCCCCAAGAACGGGATTCAAGGCTGGGGCTGTGTTGGTCAGTGCTGAGGCCTGGAAATGAGCTAAATTGGGAGAATTGGGGGTTTCTTGTGGAGGCTTTAGGCTGTGTGTGTGTTGGGCATAATGTTTAGGCTTCAGACCTTTTTGCACCTTTGAGAAACAAAAGCTACTGAGGAAGCTGTGGTGGAGAGGGCTTGGGAAGAGCTTCTGGTTGCAAATGCAAAAAGAAAAGCAGCTTCTGAGCAGAAGAATTTTTTATCAAGAGAAGAAAATGAACAATGGGGGATAGCAGTGAGTGACCATGGGCTCAGCTGAATATCTTCAGTATCTCACCAACAAAAGCTTGGAGGAGTGTCAATAGGGGAGGTTTAATTGATGGCAAACGTTATGGCTGGTACAGAATTAGAGGCGCTCCAGACTGAGCAGGGAGGACTTTTATAGCCGTGAACAGATGAGCATTGTGAAAGATGACTATGATTCTTTGGGCATTTCTGGGTTAGATTGCAGTAAAATTGCAGCAAAAAGCAATTTTGCTTTAATCAACTCTATAACAAAGCCCCAACATAGGAAAGAGCAGAGGGCATCAGAAGATAGGAAATCATCAGTATTGCTGGAGCTGAAAGATAAGACTGTAGTCCCTACAGCTACACCAAAAGAAGATAAATTATCCGTAGGGGCAATTCAGAAAGAAAATAACGTACAATTAAAGTTGTTTGAATTACAGTTTTAGGGAAGCACTGGTGGAGGAAAAAGCCAGTTTCAGTGGAAAGTCTGAAACCTCCTTCCCATGTGCTTTTAGAAAGTAGAACTAGTTTTGGGAAAAAAAAAAAAAAAAAGATAAACTGGGCAGGGCAACCCTTAAAGAAGAGCAAAGGATGTGTTAAAAGGAACCTTATAGAGAGATGCTGAGACTAGGTGATGTATGCATGGAAAGGGAACCAGCTCTGAGCTTGCCAGGAGCAAGAGGCGAGTCTGGGAAAGGCTGAAGAGTGGCAGGAAGGCTGGAAATCTCATCTCCGGAGGTCCTTGCCAGCAGTCCTGGCTGCTTTGCCTCTCAAAGCCTATGGCTGGGTGGGTGGAGGAGGACGGCTGTGCTCCAGCAAGGCTGGGGTGCTAGAAGCAGAGGTGGGTGCTTGTGCAGCTGCGACCAAGAGCATCTCTTCACCCTCCATCCCCTGCACAAGGTCTCCAGGCTCCAGCATGGGGCATTGTACCCCATGATGCTGGTGGGCTTTGAGAATGGTTCCCAAACTTCAGATAAACCTCAGTCCCGAGGCCATGTGGTCTCCAGAAAAAGCAGATGAGGCGGGTGCAGAGGTATGTGGTTATTTCAGGTTTCTGCTGACATCTGCCCTTCTTTGGGCTAGGTTGAGTACAGTGCAAACAAACCACAGGCTAAAGGTTAAAAAAAAAAAAACCCAAACAAAAAAGCTTCTAGAGGAGTGTGCTTGCATGAGCTCATATAACTGTCCTGAAGCTACCCGTGTTCCTGATGTGGCTTTGCCTGGGCAGTTTGCTTGGGTCAGGCAGGGCAGGTAGGACCTGTAGCCACATCCCCAGGTGGGTCCTGCTGTGGGTCAAGGGGGTCTGTGCTGCAAACCTCCCCTGAGGCTCATCAAGCTGCTGTAAAAGCGTGGGGGAATGAACAGCTGATCTTCACTTTGTCGTGACAACATCTTTGCCTGGCTTTGTGAGTGGGAATCTCCTTGTGGGACTGTTCCTATGCAGGCGGCAGGATAATTGGGAGAAAGTTGGTGTATCCTGTGCTGCAAGTTCCCCTAAAAAGCTGATGGTTCCTCTTGCTGTCCCACCAGCCACCTGTCGAGGGGGCCCAGCTCCAAACAGATGGCAGTGGGGAGGACTGCGATAGGGATAATGGTGCGAATGTGGCATCTTGTGCATGATACGTTTGACAAGTTGCCATGGGACAGCTGCAATTTATAAAGCCTAAAGCATCAGCTGCAGACAAGCTTCGTAGTGACTTCTGCAGTTGCCATCTTCCCTTCCTTGCTGGCAGCTGCCTCGGAGGAAGAGGAGAATGAGGAGGAGGAGGAGGATGATGATGGTGGTGCTGAGATGGAGGAGCTGCTTTGGGAAGGGCTTTTCTTGGAAAAAGCTCTGCTCTGTGCAGTACAGGGTGGGCTCCAAAAATGTGTGGGTGAGTCTGGAAATGTGGTGCACTAGCGCTCGGCTTCCTGAAATCAGCTGCTCTGGGAGCAGCAGCGTGGGGGTTATTCCCTCTCAAGGCTTCATTTTCCTTCAGATCATCCCTTTCCCACTGCTGTAATAACTCCTTCTCCCCTGTGACCTCTTGGGACAGCTATGGCACAGATTATGGCTAGGATGGAGCAGCTGATGGGCAGCCGGGACATGTGCTGCAATGCCAGCTGGCTGCCACCTTGGGCTGTGTGCGTGTTGCTCTGACTCCTTCTGCTGAATTTCTACCCAAGCTGGTAGAAACCAAACCACCCCT
Source organism: Haliaeetus leucocephalus (assembly GCF_000737465.1). NCBI lineage: Eukaryota > Metazoa > Chordata > Aves > Accipitriformes > Accipitridae > Haliaeetus > Haliaeetus leucocephalus. The sequence goes on from NW_010972775.1 coordinate 1,796,407, forward strand.
TAGGCTTTGACCTCATTTCAGGCTTAGGTAAAGTTTGCTAGTGCATTCCTGGGGAGAAGAGGGACAGCCGGCAATGCGATCAGCACTTAGTTTCCCTAGGAAACTGAGCTGAAAAGGGGTATTTGTTGTGTCCAACAGCAGGGACGCTAATGGAATCGTGGTCCCTTTACTTTAGGGATGCTGCTGTGCTGTAGAGGTTTTTGCTGGAGTGGTGGGGGTGCTGTGCAGGAGAGGTCCGGGCTGTGTGTCCGTCTGCAGGCTGACAGCAGGCTCTGCCTTAGGAACTCACACAGCAGATGGTGAGCAACGACTGGGTGGTGGAGGCTGCCAAACGAGACCTGCCACCCATGGCTCTGCCAGGTCCTGCATGGTCTTTGGTGGGCATCTCCCAGGCAGGAGCTGAGGTCCAAAGAGTATTAGGTTGTAATGCAGCCTCAGAGTCCCCACTGTTTACATCAAGTCAGCCCCATGGATGGTTAAGGTTATATTTGCGGCGGGAATAGCATAAAGCTTGGCATTAGCTCAGTCGTGCCCTACTATAAGGTTTGGCCAACTTCACGTACCTTGTAATTGTAAATAGAAGTGTTGAATCAACCGTTAAGAGTTTGCATTAAGAGTCTGTGCAGCTTTTAAGCAAACCTGGTATTTCTGCACACAAATTGGGAGCAGCATGTATCGTTTGCAGCTTACCTTGTATGTAAGCGGGTCAAGTACCTAATGGGCCAGGCATGGTTTGTTTTTCAGCGGAGCGAGATCTTTTGAACTTCTGCATGGCTGGACTGTGGTGTCACTGCTTTCCTTGGGACGTGGTGATCCCGTCCTGCAGTGCTGTGGCTCCACTTTGGCACTGCCCAGGTATTTATTCTGCTTGATTTCCTTTGCGTGTGCACTTGAGGTTGGCTGTGCTGTTGCTGCTGTGCTGCCTACATGGAGTTTGCTTATTGTTGCAACATGGGGTTTTGAATTTATTGAAGAAAACACCTTAAGCAAAGGCTTTAGAGATAAAACTTTTTTTTTTAAATTGTGACTTGATGAAAGCCGTAGTGAAAGTAATCTTACGGGGTGTTACTGGGGAAAAGAAAAGCCTTGTGACTTTTCTCTGATAAGAAAATACCTTGCTAATATTTACAGATAGCTAGCCTGCTCTGAACTGAATTAATTTCCTGGGAAATCAAAATGCAGTACATGCTTTGTAACTGAACCAGAAAACCCTGCACTCCTGTCTGCTTTTCTATGAACAGGCAATTCGTCTGGCGTGGTCAGGAGATGGAGCCCATGACGCAGCGATGATGCGTCTTGGGACACTGGGTAAACGTGCTTGCTAGCGATGATGGCAAGCAGGTAGGAGGTGGCCATGTGGCAGTGTTTGGAAAGCTGCATCTGGTTGTTGTCATTGAAAAGCAATGAAAGCTGTGGGGGTTAATGTATCCATCAGGTAAGGCAGGGAAATGCATGGATGTGACCTTTGAGACATCCCTGCTGTGAAATTCCCCCTGCCTCGTCCATGTGAAATTGGGGAGGGAGCTGCCAGTGCTATGGGACCTTCACCCCCAGTTAGGGTGGACTCTGCAGCTTCCCATTTCTGCCCCCACCTCTGGCTCAGTCTACATTAAAGAGGACGCATGGCAGGACCAGAGCTGGGGTGTCCAGTGGTCCCAGTCACTCGCAGGACAGAGAGATGCCTTTTGCAAAGCTGTCGGTGCTGGACTCGGGGTGTTTCTCTGACCTCAGGTTTTGCAGGTGCAATGCTCCTGCCTGCTCCCTTCCAGGCTGGCATCCACAGCCAGGCTGGAGGAAGATGAGGGGGACAGGCCCTGGCTATCCCACTAAGAGGGTGGCTCTGGCACAGCAGAGGATACTGTGGGGGACAGATGAAGGCTCTGGTGATGTCTGGAGCTGAGCACAGAGGAGCGATGCCTTTGTGGGGGGCAGTTCTCATATTTCTTAGGTTTGGGAAAAAGCCCTTTTTTCATTCTTCATGCTGTCCTTGCTGGCTGTTTGGTGATGCTGAGTCCCAGCTTCCCTTAGTCCAGTGGGGTTCCTGGAGAGCAGATGTGGTGGCTGCAGGAGAGGTGCTTCTTGCTGTAGATGCTGATGGCTACAAGGCTGGGTGTAAGGACTGGGGGATGCCTGGGAGGGATGTGGAAAGAAAGGGTGAGGAAAGGAGGAGGAAAAAAAGCCTAATTTTCCATGTCAGGGGGAGGGGAAGTCCTCTCCAAGGGCCTGGTGCACAGCACAGTCTAACAGCTTACTCTGTCCCTGTGTGCCTGAAAGGCAATGCAGCTGAAACAAAGAGGAGCCTTTTCATTCTGTGGTGTCTGCTCCAAGGCAGGCTGCAGAAAAACCTCTGCAAACAAGGTAGTTTCATCTTCCTGCTCCTGAGAGGTCCTGTGTGAAGTGAGGAGGCAGGGAGTGACATGGTTTTGGGGTGTCAATGGCAGACAGACATCCCTGGAGCCCAGATCTGGGCAAACCCCCCTTAATGTCCTTCAGCTCTGCTCTGGGGAATGGCCAGTCCCACCGAGGATTTTGCCTGAACTGTACCCAGCAGAGCAGAGGCAAGGTCTAGTGAGGGGATCCAGTGCAAGGATTGCTTCCACCACTGTTGCAAATTTAATAGCATTTTAAAAAATAAATACCCTTGGGTCTGTGACTGGGAAGGGTGTGTGGGATTGGCTGACTGCTGGGCACAGCAGGCAGATACCTGCCCTTGGCACGCATGTGTGTTGGGAGGGCTTTCCTGACATGGGCTTTCGTAAGCATTTTCCAGGGGGTGCAGACCCCCGTGTCGTGGGATAACCCTGTGCTCGCTCTCCCTCGTTATGCCTTGCAGACCCCTCAGGGCAATTTCACAAAAGTTTGGGCAAAACTAAGTAAAAGTTGTTGCAGTGCTGGCCCTTTTTCCCTACTCCACAGTGCATGCTCCCACCCCTTCCCTTGCACTGGGGCTCCCCAGTGTGAATTTGGGGTGCTGATCCCAATAAATTGTTAACTTTTCAAATAAAACTTGGCCAAGATTGGTTCATCTGCAGTTGTGGGAGCACCAGCAATGGCAACTCAGACCTCTAGTGCTTTCAGCTATTGCCATCCTGGGTCCCATCCAGATTTTAGGACAGATAAAGCCCCCCTGAATTTAGGGGGCAACCATTTGCGGTAGCTGGTCTGAACTGAAGGACAGATGAAGGCTCCAAGCCCCCATTTTGAGCATCTTCTGGTGCTGAGGACTTGCTGGGTCTGTTCTTGGGAAGGAGAGGGGAAAGGGCTGGTGCATACCTGGGTGCCACTGAGGTGCAGGATCAGGGCTTGGCCAGGCATCTGGGAACCCATCCTGATCTTGCTAGCATCCCGCTGGGGTGGTTCTGCATCTGGAGTCCATTGCTGGGCTCTCTGCTTATGAATGACCCTTGTGTGCTGCAAAAATGCTGAGCTCTCTCCAAAGCAGCCTCCTGCCACATGCACTGACCTAAAACATCTGTGCTTGGGCGGTGGCAAGTGACTCACCGTCCCCAGCCCTGACCCTGCATCTCAGGATGGCCACATCCAAAGGGTTTCAGCCCTGCTTCTCCTGAGTGAGCAGGATTGAGGTTATCCAGATGCAGCCTCATCAAAAAAGGCTTGGGAATCCCAGGTTAGCGTTGTGGTGATTGTTTTCTCTTGGGACTGGCTCGCTGCTCTGCCTCTTCGTTCAAAGCAGCTTCAAAACCCCCTTCCTGCTCCTCCAGATCCTTTGCTTTTTGCCACTGTGATGTTTCTTGCACTCATTTGAGGCTGCAGCGAGAGGACCTGGAGCTTTTTTCCGTATGTCCGAGGATCCTGCAGTGGAGTAGCTGCGGCCACCCACCCATAGATACAACACACTTACCACTGTGTGGATCTGGCTGATGTTCAGTTCCAAGGTGATCCAAAATGGATCATCGTGGCAGCTTTTGGGGGATGGAAATCTGCACGTAGCCAAGGTGGAATTTACCCTCCACCCCCTGCCTTTTACTGAATCGGTCGTGAAGATGACGTGTGCCAGATGCCCTGTGCTGGAAGGAAATACAGCAGATCCTCCTGGGCATTGCATATTTGATTTCTATGTTGTTAGCAGCTGGAAACTACTGGTGCTGTGCAGTATTTCCATTCTGTTGACGGGAAGGAGAAGCAACCATGCGAGCCTCCCTCGGATGTGCAGAGCTGACCTGCACACTGCAGACACCTTGTTGGGAGGCTCCGGATTTGCCCTGGGCCCTCCATCCATCCTCTCTGGCTATCCTTCTCCCCTTGATCAAATTCTGGCTGAGCATGAAATTAAACTTGCAAATTGCAGCCCTCTTCTTTGCGTTTCTATATTTTTTTTTTGGTCATTATTATGCACATTTCTTATGCACATACCTTGGGTACTGCAGGGTTTGAACAAGGAAAATTAGCCAAAAATAATCATTTGGGATGGAGATCATCTACTATTTAAATTCCTCCCCAGAAGCCCTTTCATTGTTAATTATAAGCAGACTTGCAAGCAGCATGGATTTTAATTTTTAGCTAGTTTTGATGTTGAAAACATGTTTTGTGCCTTTGTTTCCAAGCTCCTTAGTTTTTACTTTTTTTTTTTTTTCCCCTGTGTTTTAACACTAAGAAAGCTCCTGGTGCTCAGATGCTCACTTTGTATCTTCAAAGACTAACAGGAGTGGAGTTGCACTTGCAGTTAAGATATCAAAGCTGTGATGCTGCTTTTATCATGTGAACTGTTGGGAGAAGGGACAAAGTGATGAAGCTGTGATGGTGTGAAGCCCTGCCCTGGGCTGGGAGGGCTGGGATTTTGCATCTTTTTTTTCTGTCTTTGTGAAACCCTTGGGTTCCACCTGCAGTTTTGGGTTGCTGAGCTTTGATGCTGGAGATGCCCATGGACCTATTGTTCCTGGGAGAGGGAATAATCGCATGCAGAAGGTCCCTGCAACCCACTTGTCTCCCTGCTGCAGCGTTGGGGGCTGATGGCTGGATCTTTTCCATCAGCCCCCAAAAAGTTTGAGGACAACGGCATTGACATGGCTCATGTCTGGTCTGCAGGAGCTCCTCAGCCAGAGCCAGCACAGGCTGGGATCAAGCAGCTGCTCTGCACATCCAGCAATACCCACGCTAGGCTGGGCACGGAAAGAGAAATCCTCTTGATTTGCAGGGCACATCTGCAAATCAAGCACAGGGCTCCCGATTTAGTTGCAGGCTTTTGAAATATATTGGCTTCATCCTTTCTCGTTCTTGCTGCTGTCACCCATGGTGCCTGGGTCAAGGCATACCAGCTCTGTCACTGCAAAATCCTTCCTTGCCTGTAAGGGAGGAAAAAAAAAAAATCAAATGGTTTTAAATATAGCATGTTTTGGGTTATTTTTATTTGCTTTTTAATTTAAGCCCTGCAGGTTTAGTTGTTCCAGCTCTCCTCGGTAATCAAAAGGGTGAGGAGCTTCCTTTGCTCTGGAGCAATGAAAGACCCAAAACTCCCACGTGGGTACCTGGCTGTGGGGCACAGCCTGCAGCCACTGCCACCGGAGCCTCAGGGACACAGTGAGAGCTGCTGGTGCCCAGAGGCCCTCTGTGAAAACCAGGTTAAAAACAAGGAGCTGCTTCCTTTGGGGGAAACATCTGGTGTGTGTGTGCCGCTGAAAAATCACCCTTGCAAAAAACCCAGCCTGACTCCCTCCCAGTGCCCTGCTCTTCCTCCTCCTCTTCCTCCTTTCCTGCTGTGCTCCCTTTCCTGGTCTCAATCCTGATGCATTCCCCGCCATGCATGTCAGGGAGTGGTGCTGGGTGCCTGCCTGCACGAGGCTGTATAAAAGGAGATGTGTGTGGGTGTGTGGGAGGAAGCTCTGCACTGCAGCCCTGCCCCGGCTAAAAGCGACCCGATGGGGTTGTGGTGGGAGCCATGGTGGTGTTCCCCCGCCCCGGGAGCCCAGCTGGGCTTCACCCCTGGGAAACCAAACTCCAAAAGGCAGCGAGATGGGTTTTCCAAGGAAACTGCAGTCACTTTGGGTGGTTGATGGAGGAGGGAGGCTGCCCTGATGCCTCCCGTGCCTGAAATCTTGCTCTTCTAGATGGGGGACAATCACGGGTGTCCCCTTCCAGCACCATGGCTCCCAACTATTTGGGGGTTCCCCTCTAGCCCCCAGCAGCGTTTTCCACCAAGCACATCGGGGGGGGGAGGGGGGGTGTTACCAATGCATCCAGGCAGCTGGTGTGGCTAAACCATTAGTGTTACCGAAATCTGGAATAAAACTTCTTAACACCAATGTGAAGTTAAGAAGCAGGCACTTCGCTTATTGCAGCGCTGGGGACACGGGGGATCACTCCTCCAAAGGCGTGTCCAACTTAATATCAAAATCCATCAGTTTTTATAGACTTTTTCTGTCAGGTCATTGTTATATAAGCTCTTTACATAAAAATGCATACTCTGCTCGCTCTTAAATTTAACCTTTATAATGATCGGTCCTTTGATTATATAACCTTATCAATATTCTTATTTAAAACCAATCATTGATCAATTTCACTTAGCTCTACGGATTGGAATCTTCGATACTCAAATTGAGATGGGAAGGGTAAGGGGTTTCCAAGCAGCAAAACTGGTGTCCATGACAGTTTCCTTAGTTTCTTGAAACAAAACATAAAAAACCAGTAACTTCCTGGTGAGGTTTCTATGGTTAGCTATTTCAAACTTCAACAATATTGTTTCCTATAGCCACACATAACACCATTCCTAAAGTTTCTCTGGCTACATTTCAAACTTAACAATCCTATACGTTATGTTCCACAATTCTACTTCTTAATCAAACCTCACTCTTCTACGTGATTAAATTTTGATCTCTTTATCAAAATACTTGCAACATTACCCAGGGTTTTCCCCTGGGAAGCGGCCTTCCTCTCCACAGGGGAAACTCCAACTGCTTTTTTGGTTTTCCCACAGGACGTGGCTCGGCCCTCCTGGTCCTCCCAGGCTCCGGGCACCCCAGTCTCCCTGCCTTGGTGCTCCCCGGCCCCGTGTGCCCCAACCCCACCCGGGCCAGGCCGGCCCCGCCGCTGCTCCCCCTCCTCCTCCTCCTCCTCCTCCTCCTCCTCCTCCTCCGGCGCCGGCGGGAACCCGGCAGGAAGCGGCCTCAGCCAATCAGGGCGCGGGGTCGCCGCCCCCGCCCCGGCCCGCCCGCGGCGGAGCGCGCGCGTTCCCGCCCGTCCCGCGCCGTCTTCCCGGTA